>NC_142572.1:13917500-14060000 GCF_041283825.1 Pyrus communis
CATGGACTGCGAAAGATGTTGCTGATTCTGTTTTCGCTGACAAGTCTGCATTGGTAATGTACCACTCGGATCTGATCTAAAAGCATTTGGTTCTAAGGCTGATTAGTAAAAATTAGTGTTGCCGATTTACCTTCAATTGTTTTGAGTAGAGTAGTGTGTAAAAAAGGATATTGTGGTTGGACGAGATGGAGCAGTCAAATGTACATAACCGACATTTGGGAGAATATTGTTCCATAATATTGAGTCTCGGAAGTTGTTGAGTTGATGGTCCTTTGAACTTACATGCTACAGTTTTCTGCAGCGTGTCACCTCAACTCAGCGTCAGGCTGAGAGTCAAGTTCTGGATGCACACACTGGTGAAGTAAGCTTCCTGCTCCTTTTCTGGTGTGGCTGAAACCGTCATTCTAAAATCTACTTGGTAACAATGTAACATATATGTGCATATGAAGCTTGGCTCATTGTTTTTCCCCAGATTGATGGTCAGCCATACTGGTACCATGAGTACCTTGTTCACAAAGCACCCACAAAAACTGTAAGCATTTTTTTAACATCAGTTTTCGGAGGAGAGATATTTGATATACTGTTCTGATTTCTTCATGATTCTTACTTCAGTTACAAATCGTGCAGGCTGACGAATCTACCAATTATAGACACTATGTGGCCTCAACAACTGAACGAGATGGTAGGAAAAATGTTTCTAGTGCAAAACGTATGATTTTCATGTCATTCTCTTTTCTCATCCTCCGCCGGACCACAGATTATGCATTCTTAAGGGGGAGGCCGGAGGCGATGCCATTTGGCTAAAAAAGTAGATAATAATACAATTTAAAACCTCTCATTGAATCGTGCGAAAACTCGATTGCAGGTTACCTGTACTCTATTAATGCTTCAACCCTCAATAAGCAGTGGAACATAGTAAATCTCTCTCTCTCTCTCTCTCTCTCTCTCTCTCTCTCAATTGAATTTTGTTGATGTTTATATCTTCTCCTTCCAGGTTATACTGATGTTCATGTTATGTGATGCAGGTGGGGCCTATCTTACAAAAAACAGTAGCTTCATTTCACCTTCTCCCTCCCACAGAAAACTACGTTCCTCCATTCAAGGATCCGTGGAGATTCTGGTGACAAGTTCATTCGATTTTGTCGTCCCACTAGTGCAAAACTCAAGATTTTAAAACAGAGTCACTATATTCCTGTCGAGATTTTGGCCTTCAGTTCCATTACGTTATCTTCGGGTTCACTATGAGTAAAGGGTAGTTGACAAATTTTGTATGTAACAATTGGTTGCATTTTATTCATAGCTGATTGATTCTGTTGTTTCGGTGTTTCGACAAATCCCACATCGGCTGAGAGCAAAGAGTGAGGATGAGAAGATTGGGTATAAAAATGGTGAAGGAGGGAGTTGAAACATACTTACCTGGACAAGGTCGATGGGCGATCAAGAAGGTCCATGGCCTAGAGTTGGTGACCTCCATTGCACGTAGGAGGGGTGCCACTCTATGGTCTCCCCAAGAGGGAGAACCAATGTCGTAATTTGTGACAGCGGGGGCCTGCGTTCGCGCGGCCCCTGACCAAATTTTAGTATAGAAAGGCTACTTTTATAGTCTGTCTTCTAAAAGTACTAATGCACTTTCAGTTACCCAAAAGCTTATAACTTTCATGTACTGCTAATAAAAGTGCTTAAGCAAAAGTCTTTCTAGATAAGCATTTCCAAAAGAATTTTGGCCCTTCCATATTCGCTTCTAAACACTTTGGAGAGTAGGCTTGGCAAAGGGATTGTGTTTGTTGTTTTATTTGGGTCGTGTTTGTCGTTTTAGTGTCATACCCGTTATCTTAACAAGTGAACCAATAATCACTCAATTTGTTAACAGTGTCGCTTACCCGTTATCTTAACAAGTGAACCAATAATCACCCGATTTGTTAATAGTGTCGTTTTGTGTACGGTTAACGGGGTCATGCAAAAATTGACATGCCTAATTGTATATATCTAGTTAAAAATATCCTATTTGGTTCTAACAGATGACCAGATAATGACCTGACACGTTAAAAAGTTCTTAACGGAGTACTCGATAGAATAAGTTTGAAAACATCATGTTTGAGCGAGATCCGGGCTTATGTTCCACTGTCATTGCTGCTGGGAACAAGGATGTCATTTCTTGTGCCCTTTCCCCCACATACAGCACATCACCAGTTATTTCTCTGAAGTACATTGAAGTGATTTTTGGTGTTTACAGGAAATGACGACGTCATGACAGAAAATGAAATTGAGCACGAACTAGTTGCACAGGCAGAAAATGCATGGGCTCAGCGCGAATGGTCAATCCAGCATGTTTTGTTTCCATCAATGAGGCTCTTTTTAAAGCCACCAAATTCTATGGCCACAAACGGAACATTTGTACGGGTATGCTACATTTCTTTACGAGCCAAAGACAAACCTTAATTAATTACTCCAGGATTCTTCAGATTATTTCAGTATGCTGGGCTAGCTTGGTCACTCACCTTACGCTTAATCCTGCACAGGTAGCTTCACTGGAGAAACTATACCGGATTTTCGAAAGACGCTGACTCCATTCATCAGTGTAATGGCAGACGGCAGTACGCAGAAGGCTCTTGGCTCTGCAAAGATGTTGACGCCATTCATCGGTATAATTAGTTAAAATTAGTTAAAATCTGTAAAATTAGTTAAGGGGCATTGTTTTCTTCTATAAGGGGTGTCTTACAATTAGTTAAAATCTGTAAAATTATTTGAGTTTTGAAAGTGGCCTTCATTTTTCTAAATGCTAAAATGCCCGAGTTCAATCTGACGTCGGTATTCCGCCAGTCCCGGAGTCCCTCCAGTGCCTTACAGAAATTAGAATGAAAATGCTTATCCGTGACCCTGGGTTGTGTGCATAGTTTGCGCATGACCCCCGAGTAGATAGTGTATTGACGACGTATCTTCATCATATTGACAGTGTAATGAGGATCATTATCTATACATTATCAATATGGCAGGGATACGTTGTTAATACAGGATCTGTGCAGTTCATGCGCACAACCCAATTGCTCGGGAGAGCAAACCTCAGAATTAGAAAGTGTAACAGAAGGCATTACCAGGAGTCACATTTTTGTAAGAATGATGTTTGAATGAAGATCTAAAAATGAACGGTTTGAATTATGAGAAAATATTTTGGAGCGAGCTCAAACGTACGTCAATGTTATATTTGACACTAACTAGCCTTTAGGATTGGTGGACACCAATTTTGAAACTCTTTTTTTTATATATATGTCAAACACATATTTGGGAGCCCTAAAATATTTAATTATGATTGTTTTAGTTTAATTTATATTGAGAAAACTAAGATTTTTTTTTTCAGGGAAAATTACAAATGGAAGTAAGATAACCAATTTCTGGGAACTATTTTGTTGCACCATTGCAATAAAATTCTTATTCCATCACTTACCCTAATGCACTGTGTGTTTTAGGTTCAAGGAACAGATTGTTAATCGTACAATTCTGTATGGACAGTCCCGCACCGGAGCAGGAATGTTGTTTGAGTATGACGTCGCTTTTATATAAACACATGAAACCAAGTTTACTGTAGAGAGAAAGAAGAAAAAGATTTTTGAACTTTAATCCTTTGAAAATATTGAAATTTTATTAAAATCTGGTGTTAGATAATATTGATTTTAGTCATTTGACATGTACTTCAATTCAAATCCATATTCTGTTCTGTGTTTGTTTTAATATTTAATCTGTATAATATTAATCTTTTTAAATATTTAAATTTATTAATATACACATTTTGATTTATTAATTTTGTTTAACTTCCTTCAGTTATATCCTTATAAATATACCTAAAATGAGAAAACCTTCAATAAAGAAAATAGTGACACATAAGAAGCATATTTGAATTCATTAGTGTACCAAAAATACATTAAAATGAATTGATGTACCTAAATGTTTGTTCCAAAATATATTATAATGACTTGTGATACACTTAAATGTATGTATCAAAATGTATGTATTAAAATGTATTATATTGAAGTGATGTACCTAAATGTATTACCCAATGAAAATATCAAAAAATAATAAATGACTTTTTTTTTATCAAAATATATTATATAATTATAACAATATATAATGATGAATGAAATGAAAATTAAGATTAAATGAAGTTAATACCTTAATATTAGGAAGAAAAAGAGAAATAAAATAAGTCTTCTAAAAAAAGGGACATATTCTTTGCTTTGTTTGACTTTTACAATAGCACTTGACCATATGTTGATGATCCTTACGTATGTCAAATAATCCACATTAATTTTAATTAAGCTCTCTACCTCATGTTAGTGGTCTATGGACCCCTTCCCTTCATGTTTTTGTGTCCCACATTTTTTTTTTCCTCAATCGAGATATTTGAATCCATAAGATCATAACCAATTGCTGATCTGCATCAAATTTTGATGGATTGTTGTGATTCTGCTACATGATCGAGCAGAATACATGATCAATAGGGTATTCTTTTGCCTTGAAAATTTTGTGTTGCTATTGTTGATTTGAATAGCATATTGATAATTTAACAACTAATATATTATATTGTTGGTTCGACCGTCATGAATATATAATAAATCTTATCAGTGATCTGCAAAACCATATATATACCATCAATGCAAAAGAAATTATGACTAGAATGTTGTCTTGTTTGAAAGTGCTTTTAAAATAAATAAAAGCGTTTTTGGAATCAATCTTTAGTAAAAATGTAAATGAATTCTGAAAAAAAAACACTTGAAGCTTCTTACAAGAAGCACATAAGTAGAGCTTTTGGCAAGTCGCATTTTAAGCTTTTGGAACCCAAAAATATTTTCCTACGTCACGCAAAGACAACTTTGCATGACCTATGGAAGTTCTCCGTCGCGCAAACTCTTTTCTTTTTTTTCTTTTTTTTTGACAAAAATATTTTTGATTTAATTTTTAATAAATATTGTAATTCAATTCTAAACAATAAATAATAAACCAAGAAAAAGTATTTAATTATAAACTATATGAAAATGTACGTACAAGATGTCCGAACAAAAAAAGAAAAAACTACAATAAGTAGTCTTCTATGTTTGATACATCAGACTACTCGGTATCGGTTGGGCAAAGTGGCTGGGAGGTCGAAGGTGGAACAAGATTAGGTGCTGGCAGCTGGATTTGGAGACCGGACATCGCTAAGGCCTATACAATCATACTCATCTGGTCACCCTGGGCCCTTATCTGCTCGTTCTCGGCCTTTATCTACTCACTTTGGGCCCTTATTTGCTCGCTCTGGGCCTTTATCTACTCGTCCTGGGCTGCAAGTTGACCTTTTAGGGTTGTCACTTCCTCCTTCAGGGCATTGACATTTCATGTGGTCGATTTGGAAGAGGATGCACCCGTCTCACGGCTGGAGCAGTAAATGCTGATAATGCGGGAGGCGCATTGTTCACACTCCTACGATGAGTGATCAACTACGACATCTATACACTTTTTGAACCATAAAAATATAACATTAGAAACTAATCCTTTCTTGCATTTGAAACTAGAAGAAAAAAGCAGAGCAAACTGAACAAATAAACCGTGTGAAAAAAGTAAAGAAAACTTAACAAACATTAACAGAAGATTAAAAAGTGTAATGAATCCAAGGCAGCACGATTGATTAAAAAGAGTCAAACCTAAACCAAGAGACCTATCCTAATCTGTCAAACCCCCAACCCAACTTTCTATTTGTTAGTCTGTATGTACATTTTGTGTATGTGCATGTGTATGTGTGTGTTTGAGAGACAGAGGAGAGAGATGGTGGTGTTGCTTCCTGCAATTTAAAAATACAATATACACCAAAAAAGCCAGATATGTTTTGATAGTTTAAAATTTCTGAATGAAACTAACATACGTATTCTCCTCTGGGCAGGAATATGGGATTGAACAATCAAAGTTGCCACTTAGAAAAAACATATAGCACAGTAAAAATAAAGTAGAACCTACACACAATGGCCTTTGAAGTGCATATAAAATCTTCGTTTAATGATAATTTCCCAATCTACATATCTAGAAACTATCTAAACTTGATCTTTTATGTCGGCTCCCGCTAAAGCATTGCTTATCTGTTAATATATACGATATAATATGCCATATAGGGAATGCTCATCTGAGCCATATACCATGTGACCTCAGACATGGATGCTCCTATACAATTTTACCTTTGAATTAGAGATTCGTCTGTTGTACGCTTGTTTAATATTGAATTTGCATAAAATTAGCCTTTCAACATATCTGCTAAAACAAAACACAAACGAAAAGTAAATTGTAACTTGTTCTTAGAGTTTCTGACAAAACAAACTATAAAACAAAAGAATATAAGGTGATACCAGGCTTTCCAGATTTTAGCTTCTCTTTTCCATGACTCCATCCAAAACTGTACCTAATACATGGCGGCTAAGAAAAAGATAAGTTGATGTTTTCTGGTCGCTGAAGAGAAATCAAAACATTCAAGTTCCTTCTTCACCTCTTCAGAGAGATTGGCTAATCTAATAGACAAAACCAAGACTCTCATGACCACTGCTATATCAAACTATCTTCCTCAATTATATGAATTGTAGTTAAAACGAACGTAAAAATCCTCTTTAGAAGGTTATTGGAATTTCAAACATGCAGCGTGTTATGTATGAATCAGTTAACATAAAACCCAAACACGATAACAACAATAGTAACACAAATACAACGATTTAAATTCCCCAAAGCCATATGTATCTGCCTTTGGTTGTGGCTTTATTCATTCAAATTACCAAATTACACAATGCAGTTATCATAAACGGACATTTGGAAACGGGAAATATAACATGACACGAGATAAATTAGAACAAAACACAGCTCCTTTTATTTACTCATAATGTATGTATTGAATACTTCCCCTATACAGATCGGGAAAACGAATGTTGGTTATATGAAACACCCTAGATTAATGCTCACAAAATCTACAGCGCAAGCAAATAGAAGAACGTTCTTATCAATGTGCAACAACACTTGTATAAACTAATCTCCAAATACAAATACTAATACGATACAAGCATTGGGAAATTCCTACCAGTTATGAATTAAACTAACAAAAGCATGTCCTACATCGAAACACGAACAATAAATCCAACTAACGACTCAAACACTAATGTATAAGACTAGCTAGACTGATCAGAGATGTATTGTAGTTCATATCAATACGGAAATGATGCGGATGAACCCAACTTCGACACTTGATCCTAAATCCAACCCACAAAATCAATAGGAGACAAACAAAAACAAAGAATTGTATTCATTGTTCAAACTTGTTATCAAGTTATCTGTATCAAACTTGTTCGGACTCCACGATGGTTTTCAATAATGTACTCCTTAGAAGACTTTCATCATACAGGTGGTGGCCATGGGAACAAAGTCCCCTGAATCAATAATCTAACACCATTTTAGGAATACCCAGAAGCTAATTTGTTCAATTTCGTTACTCATGTTTTATGCGATAAATTAAATTCAGCAAACTAACAGCACAAAAGAAATTGAAAATAAAAGAACACGTCTAGATCTTGTAGAAGCAGAAATTCCAGGAGAGAATCGGGGTTGTGGGATTGGGACCTGGGTTCTTTGGGTCCTAGGAATTGGGATGTCGTCGAGGTCGGAGGATGGCTGGATGGGTTGTGTTGGTCACAGCGGCGGTGATGGGCTGGGTTCTCTGGGATGTCGTTAGAGTCGAGGGAGTTGAGGGAGTGACGGATGGTGGAGAGGTGGGAGTGAGTGAGGTAAGAGTCTGCGAAAGTGAGACTAGGGTACAAACTAACGGTTCAGATTGAATGATAAGTTATCACTCAATCTCGACGGTTGATTATAATTAGAAACGAATCGGTCTGAGACCCCGTTTTTCTAGGGTTTAGGAATTGGTCCATCCCGTAAATGACATGGGCTTGGCCCAACCCGCCCCGTTTATTTTCTAAAACATTTGGAACCGGCCCCTACCCGCCCCGACCCGCGATTCCTCTACCCGTTTGCCCACCCCTACATGTAATCATGCTTCATACTTGAGTTTGTAAAGATTTAAATTTGTATATTAACAAATATTTCTGGATTTAAAGATGGATTTTTTCTAATTTCTTCTATGGGAGCATGAAAATAGCAAAATAATTATAAAGGATAAAAAAAAAAACCTTATTTTCCTAAGCATCTTAATACTTAGGGGTGAAAAAAAAATCCCAAAAATCCTGAACCAAACCGAAAAAATACCGATCCCAAATCAAAAATGTCCCAAATCGATTTTCCCAAAATTTTCGGTATGCTACCCCGAAAAAATATCGAAATTTCGGTATGGGAATTGGGATTGTCTTCCCAATATTTCAGTATTCCCATACTGAATGGAAAATATATATTTTTAATTATATATATATATAGGAAGCCCTTAAGGGAAGGGTTCCCCATTTTTCAAAAAAAAAAAATAGAGACACCATATTGACCGTTAGATTTAGCTTTAATGAAATTTTATAGCCTCTAATTTAATCTTAACCACAAAATTTCATTAAAACCAAATCTAATGGTCAAGAGGGTGTTCCCATTTTTTTTTTTTTAAATGAAGATCTCTTCCTTTAAGGGGCCTGTACACACACACACACACACAGATAATGATATATATTATTTTTTAAATTATAGTTAGAGTTAATTTAAATCGTTGGATTGTTTCAAATTAATCCATGTCGTGTATTCCTTGTTAGGTTTTCTCCCCGTCGAGGACTCGAGTGTCATTTCAAACTTTCGATTTCATTTCTCCTCAGTCTCTCAGCTTAGCGCCTCAGCCACTGAGAGAGCCCCCTCCTCCTCCTCTCTGTCTCAAATCTAACTCCGGCCAGCCAGTCACCGGCCCACCATCACAGGGATCATCCATCGCTGTCTCTCTCCGACGGTGGACCCTTCCTTCATGACATAGAGCCACAACCACCACCGGTATCTCTCTCGCGATTCTCTCTCTCAGATTCAGACACAGGTAAATAAATATGGGAATTAATTTAGGGTTTGAAAATTAATTTAGGGTTTGTGAAATTTTATTTACTAATTCCAGATTAGGGTTTGTAATTTTAGGGTTTTTGAAATTTAATTTTCGAATTCTAGATGAGGGTTTGTAAATTTAGGGTTTGTTTGGTTTCACATATTCTATTTAATTGATCTAATGGTTCTTGGGTTTTTGCAGATTGGTGAAGGTCCCTCTTTTGCTTTGCTTTGCTTCTGCAGCTTTTGTGCTGGAGTTTTATTTACCAACAAGTAAATTTCTCAGATGAGTTTTATTTACCAAATGCTTGAAACCCCATGATTAGTTGGCAATGAAGAAATTGTTTACAACTGTTCTTTTAACTTAAGTTAGATGTCTGTTCTTTTAACCTAGTCGTAATATATTTTGTTCATTGCTTGGGATACAATAATCAGGAACTTATGGATTAGAACTGTTTGCGTGGGATAAAATAATCAGGAACTTATATATTCTATTCTTTTAACTTAAGTTCGATGTCTGTTTTTATTTAGAACTTATGGATTAGAACTGTTAGCGTGGGATAAAGTAATCATGAAACATTGACATAGGCATACAGATTAGAATTGTTTGTCTCCCACATTTGTGATACGAACAGGCTAGACTAGAAAAGAGTGACCTGAACTTTTAGAATGTTGCACAAGATGTTGGCGGAGTTGTCAAATACTGTATGGTTTGTACTTATTGGTCATTGTGAACCTTCTGTATTTAAGCCTCTTGAGTTATAAATGGTTGCTTGTCAACGAACGTTTAAAATTTGAAGTCTATAGGTCGATTGTGTTGGGGATGGAATAAGACTACACTAATACAATGAAGTTGTCATTCCTCTAGTAAGTGGCGCTTTGCTGCTTTCACAATCCTTACAAAGTTGCATTTCATGAGGCATATTGCATTCCAGAACAATTATTTTCTTTGATTGGGTCCTCTTGTATGTTATGTCAGTTCCTGTTTTCTTTGATTGGGTCCTCTAGTAAGTGGCGCTTTGCTGCTATTCTGCATCGCCGAAAAGCCCAAAAATATTTCGGGATTCCCGATTGTCCCAAAATTGACACACCCTAATAGAAATCAAGGCGTGCTGGCCGTCACCTTGTCACATCCCGGCCCGAGAGCCTGAGCATGACCACTTCTCGGCCCCGACTCCACTGTAGCACGATATTGTCCGCTTTGAGCCCCCAGCACACCCTCAAGGTTTTGTTTCTGGGAACTCACACGAAAACTTTCCAATGGGTCACCCATCATGGGATTGCTCTCGCGCGCTACTCGCTTAACTTCGGAGTTCCGATAAAACCCGAAGTCAGTGAGCTCCTAAAAGGCCTCGTGCTAGGTAGAGATAAGAATATACATATAAGGATCACTCCCCTGGGCGATGTGGGATGTCACAATCCACCCCCTTAGGAGCCCAACGTCCTTATCGGCACACCACGGCCAGGTTTAGGCTCTGATACCAAATTGTCACATCCCGACCCGGACGGGACCACTTCCTGGGCCCGACTCCACCGTAGCATGATATTGTCCGCTTTGAGCCGCCAGCACACCCTCACGGTTTTGTTTCTAGGAACTCACACGAGAACTTCCCAGTAGGTCACCCATCATGGGATTGCTCTCGCGCACTACTCGCTTAACTTCGGAGTTCCGATAGAACCCGAAGCCAGTGAGCTCCCAAAAGGTTTCGTGCTAGGTAGAGATGAGAATATATATATATATATATATATATATATATATATATATATATATATATATATATAAGGATCACTCTCCTGGGCGATGTAGGATGTCACAAAAATACCGAAACTATTTCGAGATTCCTGAAAATTGGGATTTCCGAAAATTTAGTTTGGGATCGGTCTTGAAATTGAGAATACCGAAAATTTTGGTTTGAGAATCGGGACTAAGGTTTTGGTTCGGTATCCCATACCGAACCACCCTATTAATACTTCAACAATTTCAGCTTTTATTGGTTTGCAATAACAAGTACTAAAACACAATCTATGAAAGGGGAAAAAGGAAGAAACTTTGGGGTTAATTTTCTGTTCCTACATTTTCTCACCAACCAAATACGACCTAAGAAGCAAGAAACGGGAACCCCATTAACCCAATCCAAGAAACTACTAATAAAGCTTTAAAAAGTCAATGAAAGAGAAAAGCATGGAACTTACAGATCTGAGCTGAAGAAGAAGAAGGGCATATCTCAGTTGCTATTGAACTGCTTGAAGTTTTGAAGAAAACCCAGATGGCTTTTGGCTTTTGCTGTAATAAAGTGTGGATTATACGGTTGGATCTAGAGGTGGCAAACGGGTATAAGAACCGCAGGTCGGAACGGGTAATTAAGGTTCGGGGTGGATCCGGGCCGATTTCAATTGTTTAATAAAGAAAACGCGACAAACCAGGCCGGGCCTTTGATATTTTAGGGGCGGACCAGGTCCAGATATATAGAAAAATGGGCCCGGACCGGCCCTTTTTAGACCAAATGGACAGACGAAATTGAAATGGAATCTAACATCCAATCTTCGCCGTTGATTTTACCCGATTCTACTCTCTCCCCTCTCTGATCGACTTCCACTCTTCTGAATCTGTCTTCTTCGGTTCTTCCGCTCTTCCGTCTTCGACTCTCTCCGTCTCTCGCCTTCACGCTCTGCTGTCTGTGACTCATGTCACTCAACTGTCTCTCCTCTCTGATCGAGTATTCTTCGATTCTTCTCCTCGACGACATCGGACATCCTACCCAGACTTAGAGAACCCAGGCACCCGCGGTCCCGCACCACCCATCTTCTCGATTCTCCTTCTCTCCTCCCCAACGACATCACCGCCGTCGCGACCACCAACACTCCATCGCCGCCGCCAGTTCAGGTGAATTCTTTACTGTTTGCTGAATTCTTCTATTTTTTGTGTTCTTTTTGTTCCGGATCTAACTAATTCTTTTTATTTAGTATGTATTTTGGGGAGGAATTGTTAAGTGTGTGAATTTTGGACCAATTTGGTAATTGTTTATCTAATTGGTGATCTGGGTTCTTCGGGATTTTTCAGTTGGCTCGGGCTTCCGCATTCTCCTTTCCTTTGGACTCGTATACGGAAGCATTATAAGCTCAACTGCTCAAGTATCTCCAGACTCCAAGTACCTCCTTTCCTTTTTTTTTATTTCAACTGATGCACTTTTTTATTTTATGAGATAAATTTGTTTTTTTTTTAATTACAAATTTGTATTGGGTTGGTTTAAATTTTTGTAGATTTTAATAGGTAATGTGGATTTTAATCGATATTGGTCAATTCGATTCCGAAAATTAATTTTTTGTATTCGTTTGATTCCAAAAATTATTAGAATTTGTGTATTTTCTTTGTATTCATGAAAGAGTAGTAATAATCGAATTAATGAATTTATTCGAGTATGATTCCTGGTTCAGATGTCTTCTGATTTAGGTGGTATGAGGCTATGAGCCATTGTTGAAACCCCAGCCAGTGTAATTACCATTGCTAAAGTAATTTGTGCAAAACTGGAACCCATTGTTTTCTATCAAATGCAAAAACTCAAGGGATGGAGTGGTGAAATTTAGACTTGAGTTGTGGATACATAATTAGTAATGTGGGTTCTTTTATAAGCAAATTAATCATCTGTGCAGCTGCTCTTTTTTTTTTTTTTTATCTTTTCTTCAATCTGTGCTGCTGTGCAGTTGCTGTAAAACATCAGTTTTTTTTTCTTCAATCTGTGCTGATGTGCAGTAGTTCCCTAGCCTTAGAGTTAATTGTATCTGTCATTTATAAATAGAACTATAACCAAAAAAAAAAAAAAAAAAAAGGACCCGTGGATCCGGCCCGAACCGGCCCGTTTCAACCGGGCCAGGTAAGGTCCGGTTCCTATGTTGAAAACTGTAATGCCAGGCCCGGCCCGTGCCCACCCCTAGTTGGATCCTTGAGGTTCTGAGTATAAATTCGTCCGCTAAACCTCTCTCTTCTCTCTTTAAGTTGGTTTACCTTCCACTTCGGTTCTGTCAAACTTTACAGGCTCCATTTTCTGCAATTCAGTCACTCAAGTTTGTAAAATCTTTCACTTTAGCATCTCAAAGATCCAATTCTCACAGTTAACTCCCCATATATTTATTTAGTTATTCCTCATCCTGATTTTTAGTTTTCTATTTTGTGTAGGTGACCCTCCGAAGTAAGAAGGGCCAGTCTTCTGATACCATTGTCTCTCATATATTAGCTGAATTCAATCTCTCTCCAGCCCTGCATATTTTTTTTGTGCATCTGAAATTTTGCTTTGTGGATTTAAATAAATGGCCACCAATGCATCTGGGTTCTTCACTGCTCCTACAGTTCCTAGCCAGAGGAGGAAGATTCAGCCTTCAATACGCATTTTTGGATCTGGGTTTCCTTTTCCTGAGGGAATCTCCAAGAGGGTATTCTGCTCCAGCACTTTTGAAGGCGCAGAGAAGCATGTTGGAGCTTCCACTTCTGAATCTCGATCACCCAAGTGAGTTCAATCTCCATTCTTTTATTCTTTTTAGTGATTTTGCCCCTCATTGTTTTGTATGTTGGATTTTGCATTTGATTTATTATCTTTGTTGGAAAGCTTCATGATTTGCATTTAGTCATAAAGTTCTTTAGTTTTCTGGTTTTACTTGTATATGCTAGATTTGTTTAGATAAGTAGGATTCAAGTTATGGTTGGCTATAGCATGCCAGTGCATAGCCATTTTCTGTGTGAAAGGGATGGGGAATAAATTCCCCTGTGTAAACTTGTGCTGCACAAAGTTTTTAAATTTTGGTTTGGATATATTATCACTAAGGATTTGGAATTGGATGATCTTATTCATCTCCATTGCAGTAGGATTTACAAGGCTTAAGCAACGAAGCCTGCTACAATCGATTCCAAAATCAAGCCGACTTTTTAGTAACTACAATCAATTTAAAGCTAAAATTTGGGGAAGTATACATATACATAGATGATTATGGCATAGTAAAGTAACTGTCTAACAAATCAATTTTAGGACTAACTAGAGGATGCAACTAAGTTAGAAGCGTTTTCATTGATGTAAGTCAGATTACAGGCATGAGCTTAGGTGAATCAGTATTTGGCAAAAATATTAGATTTCCTTTTGATGATACTTCTAGATTAGGTTTTGTATTGGTTTTTAAAGATTGCTTGTATGACTGTTCTTCCGATGGCTTCGCCATCTGTCTGCTCTTTGTCACATCTCGGCCTGGGGCGGATCACTTCCTGGGCTCGCTCCACCACCGTAGCACGATATTGTCCTAAGGGGGGTGGATTGTAACATCCCATATCGCCCAAGGAAGTGATCCTTAAATGTATATTCCCATCCCTACCTAGCACGAGGCCTTTTGGGAGCTCACTGGCTTCGGGTTTCGTAGGAACTCTGAAGTTAAGCGAGAAGGGGGCTAGAGCAATCCCATGATGGGTGACCCACTGGGAAGTTGCTCGTGAGTTCCCAAAAACAAAACCGTGAGGGAATGGTAAGCCCAAAGCGGATGGAGCGGGCTCAGGAAGTGATCCGCCTTGGGCCGGGATGTGACATCTCTCTCCCACTTAAAATAAGAGAATGTTTTGGATGATGGAAGGGAAATAAAGGCAATAATCATGAACAAAACTAAAATTTTATCTTATCAGTTTACCACTAACTTTTTCTTGCCGATTGTCGTCTGGTTATCTTATGAACCCCAGAAAAAAAATTAGTTTATCAAATGAAGGATTTATTTTTTTCCTTTTCTTGCATTTGGATTGTCTTTGCGCTTTGTAGCTATCTTCTTTAATGGCTTGGTAAAGGGTGCTAAATGTAGAACATGACCAAATTACCAAATTCCTTTATTGAATGCCTAGTGTGTTATTGAACTTTGTCCTGAATGAATTGGTTGTTTATTTCTGTTTTTGTAAAATCTAAAATTTAATTCCTACCAGTGGCCCATGGCTTTGGACGGATCTTTTAAAATTGTCTCCTGCATCTAATTCTAATTGTTCTTGGTTAAAGCTATCCCAAGTTGGACCGTGGCCACTGCTATGTGTTTTATGTAAGCAAAGTGCCTTTGCCCAGAGCCACAGTCAGTACTGGGATTGCATTTTAGTTAAATGGGGGGTATGAATACAAGCTGGTAAATGATAATCTGTCTGATCTTAAATAATTTCTATTTTATTTCAGGCTTGTCAGCAAAGGCTGCAAGTTAATTGGATGCGGCTCAGCAGTGCCCAGTCTTAAGATTTCAAATGACGATCTTTCGAAAGTAGTAGATACTAACGATGAATGGATATCTGTTCGCACTGGGATTCGTAATCGACGAGTTATTTCAGGTCACGTTATACTTTTCTGTGCATGATAATGTCATAAATTTGGTAAACAGTTTGAGGTGGCTTAGCCTGTGTTGAGCCTCTTTTTTTAAATTGCATGCTATGAGTTTAACTTAGGAAATTCAGCTTCATAGTCTCATACTTGTGGTGCATATGCACTGCATTACAAGAGGAAACAATCTGTTGGACCTCTCAGGTTGACGATTTGAATCTTGCCTAGGATGAGGTTCGTCAGATAGCGCCTTGCATGACCTTTCTGTCGCTATTGAACAAAATCTGTTACATAGTACTATGGCTTCACCATTCTATTTGGACAACTGAAACTATAAGCATATGGCGAGGTTTGAGCTGATTAATGCTGGTAGTGTAAGATGTGTAAGAGCCTAAGAAGGACTTTCCTATGTTGTACTGGATATTTGAATGCTTTTACCTTTTATCTGAATACTGATTTTAGTCAAATATGTGTCTCTTTTCTCGTCCTCATTTTTAGGTCTAGTGGATATTTTATGTTACCCATTCTATATAATGACATTCTTCTTGTAAAATTACAGGCAAAGAGAGCCTGACAACGTTAGCGGTCAAGGCAGCGCATAAAGCTCTTGAGATGGCACAGGTTGATGTTGATGATGTGGACCTGATCTTGGTGTGCACATCTACGCCTGATGATATCTTTGGCTGTGCCCCTAAGGTATGTAGATCATTGGGTGGTATGTGGAATAAGTCGTCAGGATTTAAAAAAAAAAAAGGGGATTGAGCTTCACAGAGGTGTGCATTATATGATTGTTTTGCCAATATTGATTCTTATTATATTTTATTGTCCATGTTTTTAGGGGCTTATAAATCTTTAGGTGATGAACAAAATTTCATCTATCTAGGTGTGTATTTATTTGTTATGTAGAAGAAAAATAAAAAGTAACAGATCGTTGCAAGTTTCATTAATTTATAAAGGGGTTCTATTTCAGACAGAAGTAGATTCTTGTATACTTGTGGGCATCTATGTCTGAGAACTTTAGAAGAGTTCCCATTAGCGCGATTCAACTGGACTGGACTGGAGTTTTGTACTAGATGTGACATGCTTTTTTTGGTTTGTTCAGTATTTGGTCGAACTACCGCTGGCTGACTTTTAAAAACTGTAGCTTTTGAAGGTCTCTTCTTTATATTCCTAGTAGGTTATTTTATTGATTAAGTTTGTTGTGCTTATATAGTTTTATGCTTTTTCCATGGCACAAACTTTGACCAACCACGTGAACTATACTGGACTATATTGATCACGATTCACACGTGATATAGAACGAACAACTGAGTGTTACTCTATTTTGCATGTTAGAAACCCCTGTGTAGTGCAAGTGGAGCTAAATATTGATGTTGTTGAGCTTTGCAATTTAATGAATGCTCGAGCAAAAATTCAAACTCTTAGTGCTTATGTTGTTTAATTAATACAATAAATGCTTACATTTTTTCAATTTGTATTATATTGTAATTTCAGGTTCAGAAAGCACTCGGCTGCGCAAGGAATCCTTTAGCGTATGATATTACAGCTGCGTGTAGTGGATTTATTTTGGGTCTAGTATCAGCGTATTGTCACATTAAGGGTAACGACTTGGTTTACTTTGCTCTAAGGATGCCCGCTGTTATTTCCCATGTTTAATTGATTAAACTATATCGTGCAAACTGCAGCTGGTGGATTTAAAAATGTTCTTGTTATTGGGGCTGATGCTCTTTCTCGGATTGTTGACTGGACCGATAGAGGAACGTGTATTCTCTTCGGGGATGCTGCTGGGGCTGTATTAATACAGGTGTGTTTACGTTGCATAATGAATTTTTGGCATATATCTAAGCACTGGTTTTCTATATAACGGCATCGAAGTCCCTCTCAGCTTCTAACTTTGGACTTTGCTTTATTTGGCGTTAATTTTCTTTCCATTTTTCAGAAACTCATACCATACTATCTTAATATTGTCATTTCCAGAATGGATCGAATAAATTATTAGCAAAGATTTCATTCTACACATTTCATTGCACTTAGCAGAAATTTCATAATTGTGTAGGCCTGCGATGGTGAGGATGACGGTTTGCTTTCTTTTGATGTGCATAGTGATGGTGAAGGATACAGGTTTGCGTTTTCTTGATTTCTATGTTTGTTTTATGCACCTTTTCAGCAAGTACAGTATTTTTCTGATACTGACCGATCACTCTCTTTGCAGACATCTAAATGCCGCCTTGAAAGAAAATGAAACAGACGATGAGTTGGGTTCTAATGGTTCAGTCCTAGGCTTCCCTCCAAGACAAGCTTCATATTCCTGCCTTCAAATGAATGGTAAAGAGGTCTTTCGCTTTGCTGTGCGTGTTGTGCCACAGTCAATTGAGTATTCCCTTGCAAAGGCTGGTCTCTCTGCATCTAGCATTGATTGGTTACTGCTCCATCAGGTATGACGAATGATATCTTTGGGAAAGTTTACCCCAGGTTTTATTGATTAAACGATTTCTCTGCTCTACCGTCAATTATAGCTACCGATTATCATTTAACTACAATTTCTTTCCCACATTACGTTTAATTTCAGAAAATATTTAGGCATGGAAAATAGACATACGGCAAGTAACTTCAGCCTAATAATTTTTTACTCCCAAAACTATACCAGCCTGTCATATATGTCCATTGAACTAAACTGGTACACTATTGAGAAATAATGCTTACATTTTCGTTTTCTTCGTAATGGGAAGTTTGAACGAATGTAGCACTTCAAGGGAGCTTCTTAATGACCTAAGGTTTTCCTTGCAAACAAGCGACGTAGTACATTTTGTTCTGATATGACAAATCAATAATGCAGGCAAACCAGAGGATCCTTGATGCGGTTTCTACTCGCTTGCAAATCCCATCAGAACAGGTGATTTCAAACTTGGCAAACTATGGCAACACGAGCGCTGGTTCCATACCGTTGGCATTGGACGAAGCTGTGAGAAGCGGGAAGGTGAAACCAGGCCATACTATTGCAGCTGCCGGTTTTGGAGCAGGTCTGACTTGGGCTTCTACCATTTTCAGATGGGGTTGAAACTCGAAACCTCACCACCTGCCAATACAGAACACGAACGTCGTCCTAGCCGTATGAAGCGCGGTTTAGCAATTCTTGCATCACGTTCCAAATGTATTAGGTATTGTTGCATCAAATCTCCATCAGCGCCCTTTCATTTGTTTTTCTTTAGTTTTTGGCACCCTCAATAAGATTGTATTGTTTTTCGTCGGTCCAATAATTTATTTGTTTTCTGTTTCTTGAGTCACAAACCAAGGCTAAAATAACAATTCTAATGCTGTAACGAAGACAGCTACTCTACGTCTCATGTTTGAATTGAGCATGTTTCAAAACTTTTGTTTTTGACAAACAATATGATAATAGCGTAATTTGAAGTTTAATCATCCAGGGGTCGGGATTTGAACTTGGAGACGGCGGAGCACGTTGCTCTAGTTGCTTTGGCCAAATCCAAATTTAGGAACATTTTTCTCAACATTTTGTTTGGATGAAGAAATTTAAGATTATTAAGAAAGTTTGAAATGACAAAATTTTATTTTTTAAAATTTGTGAATTTTCTTGTTTGATTGACTTAAAAAAATTATTGAATTTGAATTTGGAATTTTTTATTTTTAAACTCTCACTCATAGAAATTTAAAAAGGAACTTCTAACAAAAAGTTCACGGTACTGTTCATTTTAACGAAAAATCATATTTTTACACTAAAAAATTAATTTTGGTACTGTTCATTTGTTTTTTAATTCTAAATTTCTATGTTTATGAATCCAAATAAAGGAATTGATGCGTGTCAATTTATAAATTCTGACTTTTGACAAAATTTCGACTTTTTACAAAATTCTAAGTTTATTTTCTTCATCCAAACGTAGTGTTTTAACTTTAATTAAGTGGCATTGCACTTGCATAATAACTAAATATATGTACAACATAATCAATAATTACAATAACTTAAATGCCAAGAAAGGGAAAAAAAAAAATTAAAAAAGTAAAGTTCAAGTGGGTCATTGAGGGAAAACCCTAGGTTGAACTAGAACCCTAGATTTAATCTTGTTCAAAACACCATCAATTGCAAGATCAAAAGCATCCTTCTTAGCTCTCAATCCCATTGAGCTCCCATGCCTTCTATACATAACTCTTGGTATCATCTCCAACACCTTCTCCCTCATCCTCCTAACTCTAGCCCTAGGAATGCTCCTAAGCACATCCAAAACCCTAGTTTCCTTGAACACCACATCCTCCTTCGGTATAAACACCGAGAACTCTCCGTACTGATCATCCTGCAAGTGCCACCCGTACTACGCTTTGGCAGACTAGTCCTCAAAGAATACGGGGATGCAGTCAGCCACAATGCTATCGAATGTGGATCGCCTCGTCGGGGTGTCACCCGGAGGTTGTAGGCAGAAACTAGCCTGCAACATTGGCCTCATGAACCTAATTGGGTCATGCTCACATATCCCATGGGAGCAATCCAAAATGTCACACAGCTTTGTGTACTCAGCACCCCCACTTCTAAACCTCCCTAAATTGTTGTTTAACGTTGCATTATTTGCTTTGGTGTTGTTTTCGCACTCGTTCCTGATACTCCTCCTAATGTTCGGATTATTTCCGACACTGCCACCGCCGGTGGACATCATAAGCGTGGTGCGGTGGGACCGCCTAGCCTGTTGCAACCACGTCTCCAATAAGGACAAATTGGGCGAATGAAACGACGTTAGATAAGGCACATGATAAAATCCAGACCAACAAGGTCTCAACCTGCAAGTGCAGTGATGGCTATGGCTAATAGATGGAGGAAGAGGAAGAGAGAGTTGAGAGAATATACTATTAATTTTCAAACTAATATCATTACAACTAATTTGGACTGGCATATATCCACGTGCCAGTACACGTTTTCCACACTACATGTATGCCAACTAGACAGTTAACATACTAATCAAATGGACTCCCTTAAAGACCAAAGTTATCCCAATTGAGCCCAAATACAAAAGCCCCTTACAATTTGGCCCAAATTCCCTTACAATATCTTATTCCTTCGATCTAACAACTCCTGCACAATTCATAACACTAATTCATAACAGCACATCGTGCTCCAGCCATGGCCAGGCACACGCCTCCACTGTCAGAGCGGTGACATTAAAAAATTGCGGCAATTCTAGCAACGAAATCCCCCAAAACGGCGGATCGTTCCCCAACGGCTGGCAGAAATCCATAGCGGGTCGGGCCAAAACCAAGAAATGGTCTTGTGCCTAGGGGTGGTTCGGTATGGGATACCATACCGAAACTAGTATCCCGAATCCCAAACCAAAATTTTTCGGAACGGGAATTTGAAGACCAATCCCAAACCAAATTTTCGGGAATCCCAAATTTCGGGATTTTGGGACAAATCGGGAATCCCAAATTGAAATATGAAATTATGAATTGTTCTTTAAATATATAATTCAATAACACATTCATGAACTAGGAATTTCATTTCATTCACACTACCATTTAATTGAACACTGGCATGCCTGACTGTTTTTATCATAGTCAAAATTCAAATTAATAAAACCATTTTTGCAATATGTTGAGAGACAAAAGAATCAAGCCTTCTAAAATCATCAGCCATGGCAGCAGCAATAATAAAATCCACATGAATATCAAACAAAACATGAAAAATATGCAAGGTGTAGGGCATTCCAGGTTGCAGAGCATGAATTAGAAATTACTAGCATCAATTATAAAAGAATAATATATATATAATAATTAATATTATAAATTTTCGGTTCGGTATGGGATTCCCGAAATATCGAGAAGCCAATCCCGAATCCCATACCGAAATTTTGGGATCGGTTCGGGATAGCATCCCGAAAATTTCGGGAATTTCGGTTTGGGAAATTTTTGGTTTGGGATCGGGATTTTTTCGGTTCGGTTCGGGATTTTTGGGAATTTTTTCCACCCCTACTTGTGCCTATACCAGGAAACTAGGTTGTCTCAGGTCAAAAAATCGAACAAATTAAGGCCCTGCTTGGAGCTAGAATTGTAATTGGGGCCGTAGAGATAGCGGAAGGCGTCGATGCCAGCGTAGTAGGGGAGGTAGAGGCGTCAGCAAATTGGGGATCTGAGGCGAGATATGGTATTCGAGCATCCGACGATGGAAAATAAGCTCCAGCATTAACGGGTCGATTTGGTACCAGCTGTGAGAAAGATTATGGGTTCTGGCTGAGGCCATTGTTGGCCAAGTGAGGGCAGAAGTCATTGAACAGAGCGTAGTCGGAGCAATTGGAGAGGAGATCGAGGTTGAAGGATGGGGGGAGCTGTCAGATGTGGATCCAACGGCCGGTGCAGTCAGAGTCGAATTGAGGATGGTCGAGATTGTTTCCGAGGATTTGGGCGAAGCATAGTCGGATGGTTGTGGTGGTGGTGGTGGAGAGGAAGAAGAGGAGGAAAGAGGTGGAGATTAGTAAAGTGGACTTGGAGGCCATTGATGGGGAGAGAGAAAGATGGAGAGGATGGAGAAAAATGGGGTTGTGTTATGAGGATGTTAGAATTTTTTTAAGTTTTGAAATTGTGTTGAAGTTTTAGGTAATTTTTTGATTTGTTTTGTTTTGACACTAGTTTTATCTTTCCATTAGTTTTGTTTTTTGTTTTTTGTTTTGTTTGTTAAAACTGCATTTTTTTTTTTTTTTTTTTTTGGGGTTGGAAAATGGAAATCCAACAAAAAAATAGAACAAATTGATTTTTTTTTTTAAGAGGTGACTAATTGGTGGCAGTCCATTTTTTTAAAAGCCAGAAAAATTTACAGAAGTATTTTAGTTTTTTTCTGATTACCATCGTGCTATTCACTAATGCTATAAATTGAACACATAACGTAATGTATGGAATACGGCCATAAGAGGAATTCTCCTACCACTAGCCATCATGTGGCAGTTAAGATCAAATTGTTTTTAACAAGAGAAAAACATGTGTGGAGAGAGATGATGAAGTGGTTTTTATAAACTGCACTAGCATATGGGTACACACAAAGTGTGTAAGAAATTTTTTTATTTTTGTTTTTGAAATAGAAGGAGAGAGGAAGGGAGTGATAAAGAACGTGAGAGTGGAAAGTTATATATATATATATATATATATATATATATATATATATATATATATAATTAGATATATGTTAGGATTACATGTAGGTGAGGTTTTGAAAAAAAACAGCAAAATTTGGTTGTGTGAAATTACATTTCTGCCCCATATTTCTCATTTACGTTCTATTTTAATTAGAGGGTTAAACTAGTAATTACATAGGGTTTTGGTTGACAATGAGTGTTTTATTTATTAGTGGAGATGAGTGTATGGGACGTGGGGTTTGACCCGTCTATGTCGGTGGGGTGTTGGGGGATAATGGCTCGGCTAATATGATGGCGTTCTGTGCATCGTGGGAATTTAAATGCCCCGTTTAATTTTTTTTTTCAAACCTATTTAACTTTATAGTTAATTAAAAAATGATAAGTACAAACAAAATATTCTGCTTATTTTAAAAATAGTTCTCCCTTTTTATTAAAAGTGGAGTTATTTTCAACAATGATAGGATCTATATTCTATAATGTTACACATTATAGACATTATGATTTTATATTTAAAGAATAAAATAACCGTCACCACCTATCACCACAAACACTAACCTTTCACCACCAGTGCTATTACTACCACCATTATTGCCAGCACTACCACAATCATAATCGGCCCCATTGCCACCACAACCACAGTCACCATCACCCTCACTATTGCCACGACCATTGTTGACGCCACCATCACCACGACGACCACCACCATAGGCACAACCGCCACTACTGTCACTATGGCCGCCCCTACCACCATTGTTACCTCTACATCCCAACCACCACACCCCACCATCATTATCATTGTTACCACACCATTACCACTTCATTTTTGTTATTATATACAATTATCTTATTTTTACACTAAAATTTACTAAATACTTTCATATTACTTTTCATACTTACAGTAAATTTAAAAATACAGTTTGTTAAATACTCAATTGCTTATTTTATAGCTTATTATCCTTAAAAAAAACAGCAACACAGTTTTAAAAAAACCACAACAATTCTGAACTGGCCGTAAGTATTTCCAGCGTATTAAGTCACATTTTAACAGTTAACCAAACAAAAATCCCAGTTTGTAATGTTTTTGTTTGGATAAGGAAATGGTACTTGAACAACAAAACAAGTAGAAGCTTGGGTTTAATTGGAGCGTACATAAATGGATTGAATGTCCAATAATAATTAGAGTTTGGTGAAGGAACAATTCCAGTCGTATAAAAAATTGTGAGGCCTACTGTAAAGTGTAACCTTTAATTTTAAATGGACGGAGTTGAAATCAGACCTATTTGGAGAGTGTTGGAAATGCCATTACAACTTTATGATTTTCTTTCATTGATAAAATATGGAAGTATTTACAAAGTGAAACACGTACAACTTACAAAGGAGCTCATTCAATATTTGAGCAAAGAATAATGATACACCAAAAAGATAAGAGCATAACGTAAGACGAAGAAAAAACCTAGTCCTGCGAGGTGGCAGAATATTCGAAAAGGAGGCGCTTCGACGGAGCAGACTGCAGGAGAACCCTCAAGCGGCTCGTAAGCTGGTAGATCAACGTCCATTGCATTGCCATCTCTGAGTCCTTCATTTGCCTAACAATCGAGGCCTGGTGGGAAAAAAAATCTTAAATGATCATTAACGTACTTTGAACGAAAAGTTCACAATATCTGCAAAGTTTCTACGATTTGCATCAATGAAAGACCTTAAGGTGTCCATCAAATTTGAGAAGCAACAGAATTGAAAGTGGGTTAAAGAGTTTCGTTAAGATTACCTGAAGACGTTTCCCGAGTTGGACTTCAACTTCTGTACCAAAGGAAATATTACTGGCCAGGGATTTGAGAGGATCCACCGTAGGATCAACAGAAAGCAAACTAGGGATCTGCGGTGCATACACTAGCCTCCACCTTGCCTGCCCAAACTCACCCTTCCCTTCTATTCTTGGCATTAGTTTTTCCAGTGTCGTAGTGGCAAGCTTTTGGAATGCAAGCTGCCCATCGTTTTCCAATATGGACTCCGCCAGTTGACTTTCAAAGACTCTAGCAGCCTGTGCACACGGAAAAAATGCATCAGACGAAAGTGCCTGCAAGTATGGGAAGTGAAAATTGACTTCCACCAATATTGAAATATACCTCGGTCGGTGAGAGGGCATCCTGTTCCACAGAGCGAGTGGATGTCACCACCAGTTTGTCCTGCCAATTGCTGGCTCGACTTTGAATCCTGAATTGCCACTCTGAACCTACCAGAACTAAATCTAGCATAGGATCTAGTCCAATTTCAGGCTCGAATTTTGCAATATTCAGATGCTCTTGCTTGAGCCTCACCTGCAATTGGGAAGTTCATAAGACTAGCACAAGCCAAAAAACAGAGGAACCAATAAGCTTGAACTCCCCACGAGAAGAAAAGATACTGTGGACTTCAAGAATATAAGAAATAAATTGACTCACCTGAGTTGCCACAAGATTCACGTCACCATTCTCAAAAGTTAAGACTCCTCTAGGTTGTATCAATTTGGGATGAGCCGGGCCATTTAACTCAAGCTCTCCACTGACTGCGAAATTGAGAATTAAAGGATAAACTACTCTCAATTCTGGTCCTAGAGCAAGCTTTAAATCACTAAGCTGAATATCTACGTTCGGTTTAATGTTCACTTGCTCCATCTCCTTTTCAGCTGGTTCAACTGCCAATCCAGAAAGTAGAAGGTTAGATTCAGTAGAATTTGAAGTTTTCAGACATCAACTTTACCAACTGTATATACAAAAAATGTTTGGTCTGATTCAGAGTATAATGGTCATAAGGTCACACAACGAATAAGACTAAAAGGCGGTGATGTTTACCTGAGGGTTGAGAGAATTTTGTCCTTGAAGCAGCAGGTTGGGAACTGAAAAACCGTGAAACATACCTCGAGGCAACTGCTCGATCGACACCAGTAGCTAGAAGCCTAGACTCATTTGACACCAATCTATTAGAAGTAGCCCCACTACCCTTATCATGTGGTAGATAAGCTTCACCATGGCTCAATTTAATATTTCCAGAGATGTTTGGTTGCAATATAGAACCAGTTATCTGCATCTGAGTGTCAACCTGGGCACTGCAATTTTACTCAACACATGAGTTTTCTTTGGGCGGCAAATAAAAGGAATATGCAGCTAAGACTACTAAAAAAATAACCCCAGGGAAAGAAAACACTTCCAGAGAAAGGTTATCTCATTTCTTCTTTCTTCCGTTGTTCTTACTTTCTTGTTTTACATTTTTGGATTTGTACCACAAATAAGGACCGATAGAAAATTCAAAAGTAGCATCACCAAAAGCAAGAAATTCAAAGATTCTAACAAGCATATGAATCCAAAAGTTAACCTAGTTTATGATGCCAATGAACTTGGAGTTTTATTTATGATGAATTATTATAAGTACCTCAGAATATTCTTTGCCCGCACTTCCAAAACTTCACATTTCAAGTCAATTTTATCTCCAAGGGATGCTTCACTTGTTCTAAGGGGCAGGTTTCCCTTCATGAATAGTTTTCCCCTTCTGCTTACCCTACTCTCCAACGAAGTGATGCACAACCTATTTGATTTCACATGAACTGTGCCACCGAAGTTTGACAGTGGTTTCCAGAGAACTGGTGATGATATAGATGCCCTGTGGAATGATGCATACCCATCCAGCACCGGTTGTTCAACTGTGCCTCTGACCTATTTATATACAATCGTCAAAATTTTAAACACGGCCTTAAACCGAAACATAACAGAGCAATTTTTAGGGAAAAAGAAACAAAGTTTAACGAATCATAGACAATAAAAAAACTCCACGTTCACTTGTCCCACCTGAAGCATGACGTCAGCATTGCCCTGAAGCCATTTAGCATAAGGCGATAAAGCAGTTAACAGCATCATGCCCCCATCTTTAACATCAGCATCTATTCTGACTTCCCCTACATCCAGTAGGTTCCAGTTTAAACCTTTGAGGCTTTCTGCTAATCGAGTATCCCAACCTTCTTCATTTCGCTCTCTTGAAAGTTTCTTTTCAGTGGCATCATCTACAGATGCCCTACCTCTTTCTTTCACCCAGCCTTCCCAACTTGCTCGACCTCTATCTTTCTCTAAATCTTCTTCCTCTAACATGTTATTCTGAACAAAAGTAACAGGAACACTTCCTTGAATGTGAACATGCCCAATTTGGATGATTGGCTCAAATTTTGCGTTGAACAGAAAACGACTGGTTGAAGTTAGAGAAGCAACAACTTCAGCTCGTCCAAGATCGATCCCCCCAATGGCACCATCCAGAAGCCTTACTTGCACATCACATTCTGGTTTTGCAAGATTCCCTCTGAGATCGCCTTCCATGTGCAATATACCCCTAATTGGTGCTAAAAACTTCCTTAAAGATTGAACCACATCAGTAGCAGAAGATTCAATCACCTGAATCACCGTCGGAACTAGACTAACAGGAAAATTTAGAACAGCAAAGTGAAGATTCGTTTTAGGCCCTAACAAAGTCCCATCTGCATGAATTGTAGCATTATCTTTCTGAATAAACATCTTTTCCAGGCGCAAACCATCATCATTGCTGTATGCACCAACTGCCAGAACTCGCTGAGTTTTGTATGTACCCCACTCCCAATCCTCCCCATGAAAATCAAATTCTGCCTGACAAAAAGATACAATGATAAAACCAATTAGTAGAGGACAAAGCCTACATGCCATGAACCAAAAGAGTAACCATGGTAGCTATGTATTGCAGGTTAAACACAATACGTAGCCACCATATTTCCTAAGTTGGACTAGCAAAAACAAGAAAAAGTTTATGCTTATTTCTCGTGTTGGGGGGGGGGGGGGGGGGGGGGGGGGGGGGGGGTTGGTTTAGCTTTTACTTCAACTGTAGACAGAACTAGGATTATCAAGAACCAATGTTCAAGTGGTCACCAACTTGCTATGCGAGAGCACAGGAAAACCTCATTCTATTACTATTATTTGTCTACCAACATCCAATTGTCCAAAAAATGATTATACATATTTTACAATTTAGATATTGATAAATGAATTCTCAACATGCAAAGATGTTTGATATTTGAACCGTGAAGGAATTGGAAAGATACCATGGTATCCCCATTGCCACCACCACTAGCATCAAGAGAGCCATGCCATCTACCTCTAAGCTCTGTTAAACCTGGAAGATTTAAGTCTTCTAGAATAACTTCATTTGATGGAGTATAATGTCCCCGTATAACCTGAAATAATGGATAACCAACAGTCAAAAATACATAATGTCCCCCCGCTTATCTCATTACAAAAAACAGAAAAAAAAACTATATCAAGGCATCAAATCCCAAAGTCATGTCCACCAGCATCGAGTAATATAGCTTCAAAAGGGAAATTGACATATGGTGTTTCATCCAAAAAGTACCTCGAGTAGTTCTTTAAGACTTTCAGTATATAATCCCACAGACTGCAAACTCTGAATAAAGAGATCCTGCATGCAAATTTCACACAAAAAAGTAGAGTATGAGATTTTCATTAAACTGCTTGTCAATTGATGTTTTTGGCTCGACTGAAAAGTCGATAATTACTATATGTACTTATTTCCAACTTATTTCAATTGAATACAACCTTTGACCTAGAATGAACAGCAGGATCTGTACTTCGAGAAACAAGTCTGGCTAGGGGAAGCATCTCAGCAACCTCAGCTCTGGGAACTTCCAGTCTCATTCTCCACCTTCCCATAGAAGATATGACACTTCCCAGATGCCCAGCCATTGCCCTTTCCAACAAGCCACCCTTTTCCTTTCCAGCAGGGTTGCGGTCTCGTGAGCCTGGCAACACATATTCACCCTGAAGCTCATAACGGCTATTGCTTTGCTCCAGGACCGTTTTCTCAACAGTGATCTGTATAATAGTTTATTAACAAGTACCTATGTTAGGCATGTCATGCAAAAAAATTTAGTTGTGATTCTTGTGAATAAGAAAGTAACACCACATCGAGCCCTAAAATAAGTGAAGAAAAAGTTTATTGTTTTTCAATGTGTTGATACAAATTCATCCCAAAAGATTTTGGCCAAGCTCCATAAGGTAAGGCATCTTTCACCATTGTAAATCTAAACTAAAGGATTGAAACAAGAAGCTTGAACCTCCTGGTGTTTAGTTGATATATCAGAGTTGAATATATCTAAAGAATCTGTGGGCATTTATGGGATATTAACTAATGCAAAGGCTGCAAGAGAAGCAAGAACAGTTCGACTAAGCTAGAGGAAGACACAGATAACCATCAAGTAGGGAAAGCTTGAGAAAAGTATGCATCACGATTGTGGCATGAAATCAGCAACCCTTGTGACAAAAAGAAGATAAATCATAATAATAGCAGAAGCCACATTTACAACAGAAAATATGTGAGGGGAAAGAAGACAATCTTCTCAATAAAATTCTCAGCAATGAATCCACAAGGGCAGATGAAAAGTACAAAAGCCAGAAGTACTCACAACATCTCCACTCCATCGAGCAGCGACATCAAGGGCTTCACCTAGCACTCCACTGAATTTCGGTCGAAGTACAGATAGCAGTCCATGACCTCTTCGTTTCTGAAAATTAAGTTGAATTTCTGCCTGAAACCAAATAACCAGCTAAACATTTTAGAACTGAAAAGCAGCTGACTAGAAACAACTTCTATCAACTTATGAAGCTTCAACTAAATTATGATTTTTCTTCAAAAATTGAAAAAAATAAACAAAATTATGATTTCCCTCAACACCACAACCTAGTTAAAATGAACAAATAGATAGAAAAAATTAAAAAAGAAAAGAGAAAATAATCATGGCATTATTATCCAGAATGCCTAAGGAAAAAGATGTGGAAAGAGTCATTTCAGGGTTATTTTACCTACTTTTCTCTTCTGCCTATGAGAATTTCCTTGAACCGATGATTAAAGATAATGTGGTAAACAAGATACTTAAATTACATCCCATGTTTCTTAAGAAAAAATTTGGCCTTATAACAATAGAAATAAACATATATGCCCGTTCTTCCTTTTATTTTTTAAGGCTTTGTTAGGATAAACATATATGTAATCAAACGTTTGTGCAAGTCTCTGAACCATTCTTGACAGCCAACTCATAATGGTCGAATGTGCACTCATGATGAGCAAGGAAGGAGAAGATATGGGAACAGAAAACATTTAAATCTAGAATGCTTGCTCGCTTGCCTTCTGTATTGTTCCACGAAGTGAGGCCAACTCCAACTCATCCAGTGGTAACTGACGTATCTATAACCAATGCCAAGACAAAAAAAAGAAGAGTACACAATTTGTTATGAATAAGCTCAATTAACAAGAATTAAAATAGTAAGCAAAGAATATTCTACAGAAATACATGTACCTCCAAACTAGCAGAATGAAATGGCTGGAAGCAAATGTTTGCTTTTAGTTGCCCTTTTTGAAGCAAAAAAGATAACAACTGTCCACTTGGGGAATTATCTTCATTATTAGGCTTCAACGGCCCAACAAACTCCACTACAAGACTTTCATCTGGCCTACCAGTGGCATCCAACTGGCAGAAAAATGTTGTATTTGAGAAGAAACTATAAGAAACAAGATTAGAAAATAATAGGGCATCAACATAGTTGATCAATGCACCAAGTCTAACTCTTCCTTTAGCCATATCTAATTACATAGGTGTAGGTTTCAATAACGACAGCATAGATCTTAAAATCCCTAACTGAATCAATTATCATGATTTCCATTTCCCAGAGCATAGGAATGCGAAAATATGCAGCAGAAACATGTGTCCAAATGCTTGACTCAGGCATGGGCATGCCAAAGGTAATCTAATCAATTTCAAACTTGAGAAATTGGCCCTCCAAATCTTTAGCATGCCATTTAAGAATAAAGTTACAAAGAACTTCCATGATAAGAAGGAATATAATTATAAAGCTTAGAACCAGTTATGCTCTACAATGCAAAATGTCATGAATCCAAAACCAATAATAAAAATATGACGAGCCAACATGTTAATTTCAAAAATTAGATTGGCAAAATTGAGGACAAGACCAGCTTAATATCGTCAACGCAATTCCGAGATAAACTAGATGTGAAAGGCATTAAGGTTATTTTCATTACCTTGATATACTCAGGTGACAAGCTCAATGATCCAGCCAACTGAGGCGCCAACATCAACTGATTCAATCTAAGACCAGAAATCGAAACCTCTCCAACAAGACTGTCTGTCTTTTCTTTATATGTCATTGCCACAGGGAGCTTATTTCTATCTAGACCAAAATCTTGTCCATTTTCAAAACTGCAAGGCTTTACAACCTTGCCTTGAAACTTGATCTTGCCTGTTGCTTTTAAATGCATTGGTTTCGGAGAATCGAAGGTATAAGGAGATACCACGTTAAAAAACTCAAAACTACGCATACGCAAATCCAAGTCAATTCCCTCAACAACAAATGGCATGGCACTCTTTCCATAACCATCTTTTCTGTGCAAGCAGATTTTGTCAGTGTAAGATGTTTGCACTTTCGATGACAAATCAAAAGCAGCAGATGAGGAATTAACAGTAATGGAATCGTGTGAAATTATGATATCTCCTCTAGCATCGCTGAAGGACCCTTCAGCATTTGGAGCTGTCCATTTAATGTCAAACCTCCTACATTAAGAAAAAATAATATAAAAAATAAATCAGGAAAATATGTGAGTGAACCTGAAGAACGATTAACCTTGAATGCAGATTATCATCAGCATAATTTGATAACAACCACAACAAAAAGCAGATGAAGCAAATAAGCAGCATGAATAGTTATTGATCAACAGTTAAGAGGGACACGTGAATCTTACGGTCTCAAAAGTGAACCAGAAAGTTTTGTCTCTCCATTTAAAACCCCTAATTTGAGTGGCATTAGTTGAAGATACCCAGGTACATATCGATGCAGAATTTTATCAAAACACATACTTCCAGAGAAATTCACATCCATTGATGTATCATCAACTTCACCCTGTGTGTAACATCATAAAATTAATTTTCAAATAGAAATGTTAGAGTGCTGAGTGCTACATCATCACCAAGATTTATATTTAACAAGAAAGCTAAAGTAGCATTATAGGTTGAAGATAGTTTTAAGAAAAAATTCCCCTTAGAAATAGAAACAAAATGGTAATACGCATGCTCTAGTTACCAAATAATCACCTCAGTGAGAAAGAGAGACCTAGCTTGCTAGTATAACGACTCAGTAATATGAATCGAGAAAAACTGGCCACAATTTTCAACAAAAACAAAAGTGCATACCTCTGGGCAAATCCATGCATTCCCTGCCCCTCGAATTTCACCGCCATCTACAAGACTAGCTCTTATTCCATACAAATCAGCAACCTATAGAAAATACAGTATAAGCTTACAAGGGTATAGATACAGTGGCATGAGATGAAGAATCATCACACAATTTTGGACATACACATTTAGTTGCTTCTCAAAAACTTACACAGCTATCAGTGTTAAAAGTGAAATTAGCCGATACACATGAAAATGGTACACGATCAAATGCTGCTACTGCACCGGCTTCTTTACTTTTCAAAACTGCTTCAGATGCAGAGGACGGAGGAAAATCAGTAACTGAATGAGATATCCTTCTAGAGACCATTCCACTTCCCACAAATATAGGTGCATCCAGTGGACCTTGACAGTTAAACACAGCAGTCACTGAACCAGCCAGCTACATGGGGAAAATTCAAAGAGATGTGTCAATATGACGTATATAACCTTTCCTATTATCACTGCATTCTTTCTTGTGTGAAGTAAGAAACTAATGCACCCAACATTATTACATGGAATTTGGAAAAATAATAGTAGGGAGTGACTTGTACAAATGGCTAATAAAAGTATTTGAGAGAATTCATTAAAAATGTAATCAAACTTTAAAATAAAGGAATATATGTATATAAGCACCTAAGATTTTAAGATGCAGATAATATGATTTGTATCAAATTACTAGCCGAAATCTGCGCTTCATTGGCCAGTGTATGAGACTCATACAGAGTCTTTTAAAAGAATTCTATTTCATTTAACTATGATTAACCTAAGGCTGTCGTGCTATTTTCAATAAATGTTTTACAACCCATAATTATCACATGCGAGCAGGCACTCTCACATAGATAATGTGTTGATATAGGTTCAAAGGAAAGTGCCAGTTTCATATCCATGTCAAAGTGTAGCACTTCCGTCTATGTTTGGACCTTCCCTTCTAAATGAGAAGTCATAGGTTCTACCATCTACACATGGTGGGACCAGGGAGAAGCTAGCATCTACACTACAGCTTAGTATTTCCATTTTATCACACAGGAAAAAAGAAAAAGACAGGTACATGCGAACAGACAATCAGATGCAACACACACAACATACACAACACACACATACCGGAAACAAGAGAGGTTTCATCTTGAAAGTTCTCATCAGGGAATTTACTTCCACGCAAGAAACCTGGAGATAGAAAAATTGGTATGAAAAGATTTCGAACTGGATGCAGTATTATTAAGAAAACAAAAAGGAAACCAAATAAGACATTTTGTGCTGCCAGTTCAAGCTCAAATTAACTGCTTTCAAGCTCAAATTAACTGCCTGTTACCAAACTCAATCCAAGATGCATCTTCAAGAATATACCTGACACATAAGATGAAACTCTCCTTCCTCAGGATGAATGCCAAAATCACCAGAAGCTTCCAAGGGAACATCCCCAAACCAGCCACTTGCATTGTGTAAGAATATCCGTTGGCCACGGAAACATAAGCTTGCTGAAATATCCTGCATAAAAGAAACGCATGGATTTTAAGAAAAGTCCATGGGGTACTTGGAGCTCACATAAGATTTGGCGCAAAACCAAGCACAGTGGCATTCTAGGATTCAATAGCCGACCCATGGGATAAAGCTTAAACCCCACCCCCAACAAACCATCTCCAACCAATGGGCTAAAATAAGCCATGGCAAGAAAATATATCTCTGGGCTAGATTCCCCCCAAGATTTCAGCCCGGCTTAAATTATTCTAGACCCACCAAACTATCGTATTTCATACATTATTTTTTTTTTACTTATAATCTAATGGCTATGATCATATGAGATCAAATCTAATGGTAAAAAAAGATTTGATGGCCCAAAATTAAATCTAACGTCTAAATAATTTAAGAAAATAATTTAAATCAAATTTAACTTAAAACTTTATAAATACCTATGTATTTGTATGATTTTTAATTACTTATCAGAATTTAAATATTTTTAAATTAAAATTTTCATAAAAATAAATTATGATAATTTACATAAATTTTATTTTTAAAAAATTTCTGAAAAAAAAGTTAGGCTAAAATCATTATTTAATAGTCTCGGGCTAAAATTTTAAGCCATAAGACCATCTCCAATTGTGACGATCTGTCCCAATTTAATATATATTTTATTCCCGAGTATGTTAAGTGACAATATTGCCCTTGTTGGCTTAGCGACGTGGATGTACATATGCAGTTCTAAATTAATTTCCTAACAATTGTAATTAGATTGTACTCGACGTCACGAGCGCGCTGACGCAAGTTCGGGCCGAATCAGAATCGTAACAAGGAAGTTACGAACGTATAGAGCGTAAACAAGCCAAAATAAGAAACCAATCACCATAATTCCTATTTCCTTGGACCCAATTAGGTATTTGGGCTATTATCTAATCTGGACCAATTAAAATTAATCCTCTCTCTCCCTCTCTCATGGCAGCCCAATCAGGGCTTACTATCTTCTTCTTCTTCCCTTCAGGAGGACACACACACGCACGTACACACTTTCTCCCCTCTTCTCGAGCCTTCTTTCTCTTTCTTTTCTCTGCACCGTGACACCCACATACACCATCATCATCAAACTCACACGGATCGAGTCTTTGGAAACCACCATCATCCTCCTCTCAACCTCACGAACTCAACCATACCCTTAGCTTATCGAACGGATGACAGGAACTTGAGAAACCAAAAGCTCCGGCGAGAGTAAAGTTTGCTCCGACGCAATCCCGGCGAGGTTTCGCGATTTTAAGGCTTGGGAAGGTGTTCACCCAACTTTCCTAACCCTTTGAAGTAGTTTTGGAGTGAAGTGGACGTTGGTATAGATGAGCTCGAAGAGTTGCAGAGTTGGCCAGATTTTCCAAGGAATTTTCCGATCGTTTTCCGTTGGATTTTGAACTTCTATTAGGTACGAATGTGTTCTACTCTTCAAGACCTTCAAATCCATATAAATTTCATGGATTTTGGTTGAGAAATGACAAAGTTATAAGCTTTAGAAAATTTTCCAGAAACCAGCGAGTGCAGACGGCGGAGTGACCGGAGAAGAAGGGGAATATTCTGTTAACTTTAACCGAATATTCTAACGACGTCAAGAACCGTCAGTTACATTTAACGGAATATTCCTACCAACGTCAGTCACACAGACAGCATGTGTATTCGCATAGCCAGCGTGTGTGGTTGTGCCTGCGCATGGCCGGTGCGTGAGGATGCGTCCGGTGTCCAAAAAAATTTCTAAAAATATGTGTGTGTTCATACTGTCGAGTAGATCACGTTGGTATATTCAAACACCCCATTTGAGCAAGATATGAGAAGTTATTCCTAAGTTTTGTATATGTGCTTTATAATTAACGTAAAATTAGTTATTTCGCATATAGGTAAGACGTATCCTGAGGACAAGCGTGGACAAGCGACATTAGGGGGCTACAATCCTGCTACTTATCATTGAGTGGACATTTGCCATGTCGTAAATGAGTAGCATTTTAAGTATTGCATTGATATGAAATGAGAATTATATTGTTTGATGTTGCGGAGGCTTAGGTAAGCTTCAGGTGAGTATATGGTGATGGTATTGGTGTTATGCATAAATGCATATAGAATGCTCATCATCGCTACACCTCGGTATCAGTGCTCCCGCCCCGGGCCAAGGCATAGCCTTCACATAATTGTTCACCTCCCGCACGGCACGCTTACCTTGGATCCAAGTCTGGTGTCAGCCTGTCATACAAACCACAATAGGTGGTTCTGACTCATAGATGACCCACGATTTATTGCATAGCCTTCACGTGATCATAGCACTGAGCGTACATATTTATACCCAGCTTGTCATACAGGTCACATTAGGTGACTCCAACTTGTGTGCTAGCCTAGATTGATGAGCTATAACAAGTCACGATAGGTGACTCTGGCTGGCATGTTACTTTATGTTGATTTCACACCTGGCTTACATATTTTAGTGTTGAAACATTATGACATGGCATATCTCGGTTTTCACTACCTTGAGTATTGGTTTTCATATCTATATAATATTATGTTCTAGGAACTATACGGGTTTTACAGAGAGGGGTTAATATGTTTAGAAAAGATAAATGTGTTTTCAAATGCTTTGTTTTTGCCCACTCACCCTTCTGTTTTTGCGCCCCTCCAGGTTCTAGGTAGCCGTTCATATATGTGGCTCACGAGGACTTCCAGGCGGTTCTGATGATCTTCTAAATAAGTGTAGAGATCTTCTCCTTGTTTTGTGTAATTAGTACTTTGTCTACTCAACCGCACTTGTGATACCTATGCTCTGAAACGTTTGTAGCTTGACTTGGTCACTTCCACACACTTCGTATTATCTCTAGTATAGATAAGTTTCAGTTGCTTTTAATTTATTCACATTTTCTTATTATCATATTCACTTCTATTGCACACTTGGCTACGTCACCCTCACGTGACGGCCAGCATGCCATGACTCTGGTCAGGGTATGTCACCAACCCTTCTGGCCTAAAATTTTAGCCCCAGATTATTAAAGAATGAATTTAGGCTAATTTTTTTCTTAAAGTAACTTTTTTAAAAGAAAAAATTATGTAGACTATCCTAATTTAATTTTATGAACATTTTAACCTAAAAATATTTAGATTCTGACAAATGCTAAAAAATCACTAACCGACACCATAAAACTCGTTAAAAACTATGAAAAAATATGAAACACATAAAAGATTTTTTTTTAATTACTTTAGCCATTAGATTTAAATTTATCAAATTAAATCTTAACCGTTGGATTCAATGAATTTATAAATATAAAACTAAATAAATGGTAGGCCAGCCCCACTAATCCTGGGCTTGTTTTAGGTTTTAGGTCCAATTTTAAACTTGGGTTGGGTAGGCTTTATCATTGTTGTTGTTGTTCAAGAAACACATGGCACTGGACAATAACAACTTTTTAGATTTCAAGGACACCATGACAGACAATGCGCATGAGGGATGGTTTCAAGTTTCAACCATAAACCTATTGCATGTTTTGAGAACCATAGAGCTATAACGTTTTGCATATTATGTGCTGTTAGAAACAGTAACATGCAAGACGACAAGTATGATTATAAAAGACCAAAGCCCTAGTAAATCAAGTGCAAAATGCTTTACAACACACTCCATTAAATTGATAACTATTTGGACAGATTCAGTTTTTCATGATATATTGGAACCGGAAGTAGTTCCCTTTTTTAGGCGATCTACCAAGTCTATTTGCAGGGAGAAGGAACATCTACCGCAAAAAGCATATTGTATCCATATAGGTTCAACAAAAGAAACAAAAACGTATAACGGGACATACAGAAAATGATGAAGGCGCGCCGATTGTTTGAAAAGCCAACCCTGTCACATCAAGCTGTCCATGAAGATTAGGAAATGTTTCTCCACTTGACATGCACAAGTGAACCTGAAATAGTGAAAGTACATATATATCTCAAAACAAACAAAATAAAATCTCACAATGAACTTTTATTTCTCCTACGTAATGTCAAATGAAAAAATACAGTTGAAATGTGACATCCCGTGATTTCAGATGCACAGAATTTTATATAACCTTAGAAAACAGAAACAATATAACCCATTCAGAGGCATAAACTGGAGATGTGCCACCATAAAATTTTATAATAGAAAACAATAAAGTACACATTTAAGTTCGAGAAGCACCTCACCAGTGGCTCTTCCTCTGGACCAAATTATTGGAATTTCTAAGATCCTTTCAAAAAGCTGCAGAAGAAGAGACAACCAGCACACAAGACACGTGAACCAACTTTGTGGCCTCAGATTGGAAATACAAAGGTGTTTGTAATCTTAATTATGTGTCATATTTTATTTTGTAGTGTTTCCCTTACCGGAACAAACAAGTTGGCAACTTTTAAGTTGGCATGCCATTTCTGTTCAACAATGTCAACAAAAACATCTGTAGACAACCAGCCGCCATCTTCAGATATGTTATCAGACCTCCACACCTTACAGTTTCCACTAACTTGTACGTGAACTTGGCCATAGTGATTTTGAAACTTCACATGTCCATCGACATTCTCCATCTCTCTATAAACATTTTATAAAAATCATAAATGCTCAACTTAATGCAAAATTTATCTTGTTATAAACTTTTTCTTGCACAAGACAATGCATTACCATTATTCACAGAAAAGTGGAAACATCTTAAAAGATAAGTGGTTCTAATTCGTATAGTTAGACCTCTATCTGATATGTCAAAATCCCAACACCAACAAGGTTTTCTAGATAAAACTCAGCACAATGGTTAAAGGAAAGCTAGCATCTACAACAAAGTAAATCATATTATGACAAGTCAGCAAGAGAATTATGTTACTACAAAGAGTAAAACAAGAAAATGTATAACAGAAGTGTCCCTACCGAGGCTCCCTGTCACCATATGCAAGTAACATCAATGTTCCTCCTTTGAAATGAACAGAATCTAGTGTAACTGGAAGCATCTTCTCAATGCTTTCAGACTGCCCGACACCGACCCCGTCGACAAGTTCTGCAACAATATCTTCAACTCTGGGGCCCACACTAGACGTCAGCTTTTGAATGGGTCCAGAGAGAAAGGCTAATGGCTTTCCTGCAAATGAGGGAAAACCTAATTTCAGGCTTAGGGGCCAGATAGGAACTTGATTGTATGTTGCAAAATTTGAAGTCTGCAGCGTCTGACCTCTTTGCCTCTCTGATATCTCAGTATGCTTATTTACAACATCGACTCCAAAATCCTCATCGTTTACATTACCACTTATGGCTTTAGTTCCTGCAACATTTTCAGTAAATGGGAAAATTTTACTGGACGTCCCATCTCCGTTAGACCTATCGAAAGTCATAGGAAGCGGATCATCCATGAAATTAGAACTATTTAAATGACTGTTGACATTCTCATTTTCTTTAAGAGGATAGTCTGCTGAATCTCCATAATGATTTCCATTGTGGTTGTCCTCTCTTACAGTTTTTTCACCAATACTTGTGATGGAAGCATCAGCATTAGTATCAACCACATTGTTCAACAAATAGGTGTCAAGGTTCATCACATCATAACCTCCGGATGACTGTAAAGGCTCGTCAGACTTCCGATGAGATAGATCCTGAAAATATGCAAGTGCCCTTGCTGCACTGTACCCAAGAATTCTTCTTTTGGCAGTAATACCGGATGCAGAGATATCACTCCCATAACCCTTCCTTTTAAATTTGTGCTTTTTAGGCCCCTTTATCACTCTGGACCAAAATTTAAGCCCTGACCCAGGAATTTTGACACCCAACGATTTCTCCAAATCTGCATGCTTTATTTCATAATCAACGCCTGTGTCCATGCAATGATCCCTCCAGTGCATCTTTTCATCCATGCATGGAAATGACTCAGAACTTGTTAAATCTACTGAATGGCTATCACCTTCCTTTGAGTCATTGCCATTTGAAGGACTGGAACCCTTGTCAGAAACAATGTAACCCATCTCTACAGCTTTTTTTGCCGCTTCATCTCTTTCTCTTTCCCAGCAAGCAGCCGCTTCTTCTCTAGAAAGCCTTCGGATTTTGGTTCGATGATCAATTCCTTCTTCGTTAGATAAGTGCCTCTGTAGACCACCTTCAATTGAGGGTATCCCTAACCAAGTATAATCCTTCTTTTGTGCAACCAAGACCGTCGGATGCGACAAAACTGCATCAATCACAATCCTTCCCCTCCTAAGACTTGCAAAAGGATGAAGCCGAAGTTTCATAGATGGGACCTCACCACAAGAAAATTCCTCATTATGAGGCCCAATTGAACAAGAGTCCAGTGTGATGCTCAAAGGTGATAACCTCCGAACCTTACCAAAAACAACTTCGCGCTCAACATATTCACTGAGTACTGAACAAACAGAAGGCAAAAGCTTGGCTTCAATAAAATCCTTGGTTTTGGATTGCCCGTACCATACCAATAAGCACACCCCAGATATGACGGCCAAAAGTACAGAGCACCTAATTAAAAGTAACCCCTCTTCCAACAGAGGAGACAGAGACCTCACCAGAGCCTTGCTTCGAGAAAAGGGCTCTTTAACACATTGCACCTTCATCCCATTTTTTAACTCGAAGGTTCGCCTTAATAATTCCACATTTTTTCCCCAAAAATGTGAAACTTTAATTGCTTGAGAAATCCAATAGTTCTGCTTTTCACATACACACCTACGAGCAGCCCTTTTTCCCGTACGCCCTCTGTCCCAATAAATGAAATTTCCATTGTTTCTACCAATTAAAGAGCCGTGAAGTGAAACCCCAATAAATGGGCAGAGGAGTTTACTGCTCATTATCTTCCCTTAAGCAAAAACATCCAATTGCAAGTCATTGGCCAGGGACCAAGAAGCAGCTCTTAGTCCCCTAACAAATCAGAAAATCACGATGCGACTAGACATTTGAACCCTACGGGAACAGATGTTGATATTGAATCAATAATCCACACCAAACCCAGAACAATCATCAAATGGATATAAAGTAAAAGATACAATAACGGACGAAGCACCAATGGACAATTCAGTTGTTATCAGAGCAATACTAAGACATGGCACACAAGATTTTCCTACTAAACAATCTGTCAATCACAGTTATAAATCATTATTCAACACAACGTACATACTGTATCAATTTCCTTCTCGAACACCCGAAAAGCTCCTCAAAATTGCGAATTTTACTCCGATTAATTCGCTAATTGAAAAAAAGAAAGAAAAAAAAAAGAGCCCTAAAACTGCTTGTCACCCTGACTCAGAGGAGCAGCAGAGAGGCAATAGCCTAGAGGTAAAAGAGCTAATCTTAATCCAAACTTTTTGTTTATCTGCTGGTTTCGAACCCGAAAACACACAATTATTCATAAGAATCCAATACTTTCGATACAATTTTCATTTTTCGGAAACAAAACGTGCTAGTTTGAAGAAATTAGAACCTGGAGTGCCGAAATGGAGCATTTCACAGGTACTGCTTGCTTCTGCGGGATTCAATCTTGAGAGAGAGAGAGAGAGAGAGAGGGGAGAGAATGAGAAGGTTTGCTCGAATCGCCGGTTTGTTTGTGTTTACTTCTGCTTGCTGCTACTTCTACTTGGTGAACGAGTGACGACAACTCGGGAGGAAAAGGGATTTTTTTTTTTTTTTTTTTTTTTTTTTTTGTGCGACGGAAATGCCACGTGGACCACCGGAAATGTCAGAAATGACCTTATATAGCGATAGTGTACCAGCCTGAGCAAGAACAAAGTGGATCAATCAAGACTTCCTCCCTTTCAAGTCTCATCTCATCCATTTGTTTATCAATCAATGATCATTTTTTAAAAGGAAATTGTTATTAGCATTCTAAAATTTTTATTCTACACTTCAAAACTTTCTATATTAAGAAAGAAAAATACAATTGTGAGAGTGTAGAATGAGATTTTTGAAGTGTCAATAATACTTCCCTTTTAAAAAGGAGGGTGATAATTGGAATACACATGTCGTTACTTAAATTGAAAATTAAAAAGCAATTTTAACTTATAAGTGCTTTTACCATAAGCATTTTGATAGATGTATAATGAGCTCATAATCTAGAAGCAATTATGGCAATTGCATCTTTACATATCGCTCATGATTTACTGCATGTCGTTCAAATTACTTATAACAGATTCACTGCCGTATAGCGTTACAATCAATAATGCATTATTAGGTCGGAACGCTACGATGACAATGAAATGTAAGCCTTTTCAATAGTACATTGGTATATCTTATTAAACGATCTCCAAAACGTCCAGTTTTGTCCTTCGGCTCACACAGAGAAGAAATGCAATAATTTCTGATTGTGTCCGTCCGTTCATAGAATTTCATACACAAGTTTGTAACAGCAACACAACACGGAGGAACAACTACAGTACATGCATGTATCAAGTTAAAACTGACTCTCTCCAAGAAGGAATATCCAATGAGCAAAACTGGCAAATTCCATACGTCCCCATGACAACCGAGCAACAAAAAATGATCGGCAACAGCCAAATGTGAAAACTTCCTACTAGTCCACCGCGCAATAAAAATTTTAACCCACAGTCGCCAAACCCACTCTTTATTTCGCTCATATGAACAAAGAGAAATTACACGTTCATATATAATGATGTTGAACGGAATTTGGGCTTTTTACTGCACAGGTTGCTGGTTGTAATGGTTCTTCTCTTTCTTCTTAGCTGCAGCAAGTCGTGCTCTCCTAGTAGCTACCTCTTGAGCAGCAGCTTTTGCTACAGCATCCAACTCTTTACTAAATTTCTTCTTCTTCACTGATACAACCTTCTTTAATCGCTCCTTCATGTCAATATTTGATGTATCCTCCTCCGTCTGTTCGGCTTCAGTAACTTCACTCAGTTCATTAGTGGCCTCTAAGTGTTTGGTTGATCCTGTGATTCTTTGACCTCCTTGGAAGCTTTATCTTTCTTTTTCTTCTTCTTGGCACACTTGGACTCTGCGGGCTAATTTTCCTTCTTTTCTCCATCTCCATTTGGCGCATTATCCTTTTCTTGTGCAACACCTGCAAATGCAACATAACGACGGTTGTTGGCTAGATGATACTGAATAAGAGATGGCACCAAAGAAACCTTATCCAAATACTTTACAATAGAGGTTCTCAATAAATGAACAAATAAAACCAAGACTTCAACTTCTGCAATAATTATGAACATAAAACATATACAAGGACTTGACTTTCAAACGTAAGTATGTCATTTGATTCTAAGCTTACTTTGCAATTGATATGAGCGGTGAAAGATACAGTGAACAAGAATACCAAGTTAAATGGAGTATTATGCGCATACATGAATGTGTAAAGTGTATATAGAAATTTTAACTATCTCCTTCTCATCTATGTTATGTCCACACTGGAATTTCAATTCAGGATTGACATGATGGAATGACTAAGATTTAGCTTTTATCCTCTCTTTACACAGAATCTTAGATGCTGAAAATAAATAGAGCAAACACAACAAAAAGCACTAAAGGAGAAAAACTGAAGAGCAAGCAATCACAGATCACTATAGCAGAATTTATCTGAAATAATTGTTCACAATTACCTCGTGAATCATCTTGAATATCACTCCCCTTTGGGGCGACTGCAAAATCAGCCAGAGAGAGCCTCAAGTTCTGCAAGTTCCTTTTTCTTTCTTTCCTTTTTCGAAAATTGCCTTTCTACCTCTTTAGGTGGTGCAGGAACATCAGCAGGCTTCTTCACTGCTGGCTCCAGTTTTACTGGCACCTTCAGTGCATGATCGTGCTTTTCCTCTGCATCATCATCACCTTTATCAAGAATATCTTCTTCACTCTGACTTTCCTGTAATAAAAAATCAACAATCGGTTATAATAACTCCATTCAGGTCGTTACCTATAATGCCATGACAAATGCATAACTATATAAAGCTATATATGTTGGCAATTGTAATTGGAAAATTTTCGGCCTTGCATTCCAACTCTTTTGCCATTTTCCTAATTTGAATCAGCCATAATTATACACTGCAACACTTTTTTCAGACACAATGTATCCTCATTCCAATGAGACCTAATCACGTTTTCACCTGACACCAAATTCTACCTTCGCTTCTGCATTCATTATAGCCACTAGTTTGTCATCCATCGGAAATCAACACTTGGATCAAATAATGAATCATCCAAAATGCCTCCACGAACTTCATCCTTGAACAATTAAGGACCCAAACTAACTCAGATCATTCCTTCAACCATCAAACAACGATCGCCTTCCCCTCACAAAGTTAGCATAATAGCATCTTTATAGCTCATAGGGTAAGATTAAACGCCAACTAGAGTATCTATATTCATCAATTCAATTCCTTCTATAAAAAAAACCTTCAAGAAAACAAATCAAATACAAACCAATAAAACCAATTGAATTTCAGTTCTGACCTCTACATTTGGCTTCACCTTAATCTGTTGCGGCTCCAACGATCCCCAAGGGGCCTGAGGTGAAGCCATAGTGGCGTAATAATCATCGTCATCTTCATCGTCCACATCAGCCCATGATTTCACAACCAAATGAGCCGGCACCCATAACATTTGCGGCTCCGGTGCCTTGGGCTGCACCGCCTTGGACGACCCTTTACTCTTGCGATCCTTATCGGACTTCTTCTTCTTCGCAGAGTCTCGAGCGCCACGAACACCTTCGCGTTGTTGATGACGAGCGAGCCCTCGTCCCTCCTGTTTCCACCGCCAGCCATTCTCTCGAGAAATCGCGCAAGGAAAATCTAATCAGCTGAAATCTTTTACAACGCGAAGGTCGAGACATCGACAGCCATTCGCTCTTTTTTATTGACGAGCGAGCCCTCGTCCCTCGTGTTTCAATCGACGATAACAAATTTACAAACGCTCAGGAAAATCTAATCAGCTGAAATCTTTTACAATTAGGGCTTCGAGCTTTCGTTGTGCGAAATCCAAATAATCTTATTATAAAAAATTAAAAATTACGAAAAATTATCAGAGTTCGATGGATGACCATTACAATTTACAATGACAAATTACCAATCGCATCACGAGTAACAATAAAAACCCAAGTGTGTGAAACGCTAAAAAATATAAAGTGATCTACTATTAGTACTGTCTGCTTAGAAAACTACCAACTGAATTCGACATCAAAGGAAGATACTGGAGATAGAGTAAAACCTGATGGCGACCTCCCCTTGCTGAGAAACCAAGGTCGCAAGTTGGTTTAAAATATTGCTTAGCTCATGAATAGTGGATTCAACATTTCGCAAAGCTTCAGCTCTGCTTTGTATGTAACTGTCTTGAACTAGGACCAGCTCCTATCGTTGCTGTTGCTCTTGCTGCTGGAACAATGGCTGACTCTCCCTATCCATTTGCTTTTTGTAGATTCAGAAACCAATAAATGTGTAACTTACGATACAAGATCAAATTTTATATCTCAACTAACACATCTCAATTGTTTTGCGCCTCCATATTAAATTATAGACCACACGACCGAAACAGACACAATTTGAATTCTTAAAAAAACCCTAAAATTTGAATTCTACAATAGCATAACCACCTGAAAGTTGAAACCGCATAAATCTACTCCAATACTCAAACACCTACTCCATTAGAAAATTCACATCACATAAATTTCACCTTTATTAATTTGCCTAATTGATGCGAAATTTGATTGAAAAACCTTCTTAAAACCCCAATTTTTTTTCCCTTCACCAACTTTCCGAGCATCCAAATAGTAAAAAAGACAACTTAGCACGAAATTGGGAAATTACCTCCATGGGTGTGACATCTGAAACCCTAGACTCGCGGAATAGAGGTTTTTGTGAGCATAGTGAGGAACAACTGAATCGGAATTGAAGCTCGCGGGAGTGATGAAACGCTGCGTCTGGATCGAGATCGCGTGAATGGCTGGATCTAATTGGAATATTGGAAAGTTTTAATCTTTTGCCAGAACAAAGAATGGTGTCGTGGAGTTGTGACACGGTAATGTTTGTTGGCCTCGTTTAGCTCGGAATTTTGTCGGATAAGATAAATAGTCACTGAATAGTATTGATTAAATTAATCGGATATTTGGTGCAATATCGGACTAATAACCGTATTATTTATACTGTATTTGGTACTGAACGGATAAGAAGGGGGAAGAAGAAAAAATTCACAAATCTTTGTTTCTTTGTTTGGTGAGATCTGAGATGGAGCGCCGAAGAGTCTGCGGTGGAGGAAACAGAGAGAGATGCAACGGCGAAGAAGTGGGAGGGAACTCCTATAGGAGCCAGAAGAAGATGCAGGGAGAGAACCGAAGAGTTTGCGATGGAGGAAGTAGAGAGAGATGCAACGGCGAAGAAAGATGCAGCGGCGGAGAAGAGGGAGGGAGATCGTGCGGTAGCCAGAAGAAGATGCAGGGAGAGAAGAGTCTTGTTCTAGATGGTTGGATGGAACTTGTTGGTGGTGGTGGTTCATGGTGGTTGGCGGAGGAATTGGGTTTTGGGATTTGTGGGATTCTTTGGTTTCTTGGAAGCTACATGGAATTTTGGGGAGTTTTGATTGGGGAAATGGAGGGAGTGTGGTTGGTTTGTGTAAGCAGAGAGAGCGGCTGGGAAGAAGAAGAGAGAGAGGGGAAACGAAGAAGAAGAACAGAGGGAGGGAGAGAGCCCCGACTAAATTGTCCCATGGTTTTGGAGAGTATAAGGAAGTGGTATTCACCGGATAAAATAGATGGGTCGGATTATTTAATCCGATAGCTATTTAATACGAACGGACACCAAACACCGTACTCCGTATAATTAGTACTATCCGGTGCTTTATACAGTGTGCCAAATGAGGCCGAAGAAAATTTTGTCATACAGGGTTATTTTTGCACAATGGTCCCTCAGTTTCTATATTTTGCACCTGAGTCCAACATATTCCTATATTTCCAATTGATATCTAAGGACCAAAGAGAAAAAAGATTTTCATCTCAGTTCACCATCTCTCTGCAACTATTCCTTCAAATAAATATTTTCTTCATTTTCTGTTCTTTAGTTTAATTATATATAATAGTTATTCAAAACATTTACTAATCAAATAATTATTTAAAATTTTGAAAAATGAAATGCGATACCAAAAGAAGGAATTGACCTTGAAGGGGTGGGATTTGGTTGTCGTTAATTTGAATATCCGTCATAAGGATGAAATTTTGGGAAAATTTTGTAAAGGCGTGGTTGTGAGATTTGGATGGGAGACGAAAGGGGGTTGTGTTGTGGGTATGGAGAGAGAAGGAATGAGAGTTGCAATCAACTGGAAATCTGGAAAGTGACCGGATACTGAAATTCTCACCAAAATAAAAAAAATCAGGAAGGGATGCCTCTGCGATAAGTGGAGGCTCGGCTGTCGTTATCAACACTCTAACATTTGTTCTTTTGAAAATTAAAAAAGAATTTACATATATGTTATAGGTTATTTTAAAACTAAAAGTAGGTGGAAAAATAACATTTCAAGTTTTTAACTTGTAGTGTGGGTGGAATTATATGGTGCAGAAATAAAATATTGGGGTTGATCTAGCAGAAGAAACAAAGATGGTCTGAAGCACAAGAAGGGACACAAAATTAGTTTTATATATTTTTTTTCAATTTTAAGAAATTTTTTAACTATAGTTAAGAGACCAGTTAATACTACGGTCTAGTGGTAATCCTCTTCACTTGTAAGTAAGAGGTTTTAGGTTTGATTATCGCAAAAGGCGAATTTGAACAAGGTTAAGCCCACCTCTTCTTAGTGTAGATAATATCATTTGTGTGGTTTGAAGAACCACCTGATTTGCTTAAGGATATTTTGTTCAAAAATGTTTCGTAGTTTGCTTATATATTGTCATTTGAAGATATGTTATTTTGTTGTGCGAGACACTCTTTTCCTTTCGACCAGATTAAAATTTCGAACAAGATTTTATCAAAATTCATTGTGCACACTATATTCAGTTTGTACGCTTTCTAATTTGTTTAACGAACATAGTACATTCCTCAAAAAAAAAAAAAAACAATCGTTTAAAGAAATAAAAAAGAAAATTATAAGAGATACGACACGTGGCAGACTTTCAAATGAGTGGTTAGCATCCACCAATGTTAATGATGATGGCACATCACATGACATCTTTCCATCTACGTGGGGTCCGCAGGTGACAAGTTTCACCACCCAGCAGGTAGAAGCGATGCAGACAATAAGCTCTTGCTGCTTTACCTGTAGCTACTTAATTTGTTTGTTTCCGTTGCCACGTCACTATGCACGGTTATTAACATCCACTCGGTGCTGGCACCGCCTGCTAGTGCACTGTGATCACGCGCTCCTCTAACACGCCACGTGTTACATGAACACAGCTATTGTCAAATACTAGACACTCTAGCGAGTAGTCAAACGCAATGACATTTCCGATATTTCAGGGAAAATGAGGCCCACTTTTTAATTCCGCAAAAAACCATGAAATCTGAACGGTCCATGTTTTTGGTACGAAATCCGACCGTCCATTTTCAGCTTCTTTGTCACGAAATTGCAATGTTGGCCGACGGTGATATAAATGGAACCACAGGAAGTGAATGCTCACCTCGGACGTGCCAATCGAACATCCCAGATTTCGCCACGTGTCGTTATCCAGAGGATTCGTATATTTTTCCATTTTGTGTTCCATTTTTTGGTTATTTTTGGATCAAAATCCTCAGTCTGGCGGTACCGAAGAAACCCTAGCTCTCTTTTCCGTCTCTTTACGGTTAAGAAAAAGGGGGAATTTTCAACCATTGTCGAAAATTAATTTCGAGAATTGGGGAATTACATTAGGGTTTCAAATCGGGAGGTGCTGATTCGAACCCTAATTCATGATTTGCGTTCGTGATCTTCGCGATTCATTCGAGGGACTGCTGGTTCATATTCTGGCGGTTAAGGTACGCGTGCAATTGAGTTGATTAATCTGAAATTTGATGTGCTTTTTGTTGTTTTTACTGGAAATTATCTGAATGCGTTGGGGCATAGGGGGTGATCGTTTGATTTTGGTTTCTTATAGGGATTTTTGTCATTTTTTTGCGTTGTTTTTGGTGTAACAGATCTGAAAAATGTGTAGGGGCGTGTATGATGGAATGTGAAAATTTGGGTTCGTCGGTTTGGGTGGTTGGATTGAGGGGTTGTTGATGGAAAATAGAGTAGAGAACTCACATGGCACTGAAATTCCCGAAAAATCGAGATCTTTGGATCTGAAGAGTTTGTATAAATCGAGAAGTAGGAAAGATGTCGAAAACAAGAGCTTGAAGAGAAAAGTTAGTGCCGAGGATGGTGATGAGAACGGGGGCAAGACAAAGAAGAGTAAGAAAGAGGCTTCTCTTAGTAGTTTGAAGAATGTTAATACTAGTAGCAAAAAGAGTTTAGATAAAGTGTATCATAGCGGGTTGAATTCTGGTTCACATGATCCAGAGTCATGGAAATCTGGGTCGAGTGATAGATTGGATAGCAGTAGTGGGTTGAATGGTGTTTCGTCGCTTAGTTTGAATAATAAGGTTATTCAAATCCCGAGGCGTAAACGGGGTTTTCTAGTGAGGAAGAAATTTGATGGTGGTCAGGCACCGAAGCTGCCAGATGAATCTGCTGGTAAAGTGGGTGTCGTTGATCAGACTCATCAGATAGCTAAGTTAAATGGTGATGATTTAGGTACTCAATCTGAGTCCTTGAAAGTTAAACGAAAGAAGGGTCGGCATGATTTCAAAGAAAACATAAATAATGAGTTGAATTCAGCACCACATGCTAAGAAAGAAGACGTTCCTACAAGTCATTCGGCTGTAAGCAATGGTGATTCATCTTTGAAGAAGTCTCGGAGGAATCGTAGGAAGAGGAAGGAGTTGGCACCTGACAGTAAAAGCTCTGAAAAGGAAGCTGAGCCTTTGGTTGATAGTTCTATGAAAAAAGGCCATGATTTACAAGAAGATGATGAGGAGAATCTTGAACAGAATGCAGCAAGGATGCTTTCATCAAGGTTTGATCCCAGCTGCACTGGGTTTTCTTCAAACAACAAGGCTTCTGCAAATGGGTTGTCTTTTTTGTTGTCTTCTGGACAGGATTTTGATAGCCATAGGTCAAAGTCTATTTCTGGATCAGAATCTCCTTCAGTTGACAATTCTGGTAGAGTATTGAGGCCAAGGAAACAACACGATGAAAAGGGGCATTCACGGAAAAGGCGCCATTTCTATGAAGTTTTCTTTGGGAACTTGGATGCTTACTGGGTATTGAACCGGAGAATCAAAGTCTTCTGGCCTTTAGACCAAAGTTGGTACTATGGTCTTATTAATGACTATGACAAGGAAAAAAAACTTCATCATGTGAAATACGATGATCGTGACGAAGAATGGGTTGACCTTCAAAATGAGAGGTTCAAGCTCTTGTTACTCCCTAGTGAAGTTCCCGGTAGGACAGAGCGGAAAAAATCAAAGGTGCGGAATAGAAGTCCCGATGAGAGAAAAGGAGACATGAAATGCAGAAAAGAAATGAAAAAGAGAGAATTGACTTTGGGGGATGATAGTGGCATAGGCAGCTATATAGACACTGAACCCATTATTTCATGGTTGGCACGATCTACGGGTCGGGTCAAGTCTCCTTCCCGTGTTGTGAAGAAGCAAAAAACATCTGGTCTATCTTTAAAGCCTGTGCCACTATTGTCTGATGAAGATGCCACTTTACATGAATCTTTGGGTGACTGCTCCTTTAAAAGGGATAAAAAAATTTCTCGCCATCCTGGCAGATCATCTGATGATGTGATGCTAGAAAAGCCTACCTCACAAGGCAGCACTGGCTCCAAAGATAGCAAAATGCCTATTGTTTATGTTCGAAGGCGGCTTCGGAAGAATGAGTCTGAATTGTTTCATACATCCAAGGATGACCATGACTCTGCGAGTAAACTTGGGTCACTATATGATTTCTTGGGAAGCTTGGATGCCAATGGACCATTGTGGTCTATTGATGATGTAGGACTGCTGAAATTAACTCCTCCACGGATAGAACCAGGAAGAGTTACTTTTGAGTTAGGCCTTCCAGTGCATTCAATTATTAATGATTCCTTTAGAGTAGAGTTTTGGTTGTTTCGTGCCGCAATGCTGCGTCAGTATGGCGCAGTGGTGATTTCATGGCCAAAGGTTTATTTGGAGATGCTTTTTGTTGACAATGTTGTTGGACTGAGATTTCTCCTGTTTGAAGGTTGCTTGAAGCAGGCTGTAGCCTTTGTTTTTCTTGTCCTGTCATTGTTTCATCAACCTAATGAGCAGGGGAAGTTTATTGATTTCCAGTTACCAGCAACTTCAATCAGGTTTAAATTCTCCAGTGTTCAGCATCTTGGGAAGCAACTTGTGTTTGCATTCTACAACTTTTCTGAAGTAAAGAATTCAAAGTGGAAGTACCTAGACTCTAAACTTACGAGCCATTGTTTGCTTACCAAGAAACTGCCCCCGTCTGAATGCACCTATGATAGTATTAAAGCACTTAAAAATGGAAGAAATCAGTCACCTTTTATGTCTCTTTGCGGGAATTCCTCCTTTGTCAAGGTATTTGTCTTGTGTTCTCTACATTTCTGAATATAATTTTTGGTTCTAACTGAATTTTTTTCCGTCTTCTGTATTGTGTAGAATTATATTATTCTTCAATGTCTTTGTATTATGAAGGTATTCACTTCCATAATTTTTTCATCAACCAGGGTACACAGAGTAGGCCCAGGCAGGGTATTAACTTCAAGGGGAGTTTCAGGGAATCTATATCTGTAAATAGTAGTCATTCTACTTCTCGTGATGATGAGCTCTGCAGAAAACTTCCTCCGCTTGCCCTCTCTTTTGCTGCTGCACCTACTTTCTTCATTAGTTTGCATCTTAAGCTGCTTATGGAAAATTGTGTTGCTAATATCTGTTTTCGGGACCGTGATTCAGTGGAGCATGTCGAAAACTGTGACAATATGTTGGCAGTTGACTGGTCTGTGGTCAAGGACTTTATTAATGGAGGTTCGAAGATTACTCCTGAGAAAAATTTGAAGGCTCCACCAAGTAATGCTACTTCTGATGGATCCTGTGCCAAGCCAGATGCAGACAATGCTATTTCTCTATGCCATGGAACTCGGACAAAGTCATCTCAGCATTTCCAAAATGGCAGTCTTGATGTTTCTGTATCCTCTGATGGTACTGGTGTCCTTGAAAAGACTGGAACAGATAAAGCTGTACAGTTGAAAGCGTTGCAAAGCCATCATCCAGAGTCAGATCAATGTTCTTTATCCCCAAGGCCTTTGGTTGGTAGAGACAAGTCTGACACTGATTCCCAATCTTTTCCGAATGGTCTCACTGTCGAAATTCCATCATTTGACCGATATGAGAAGCCTGTGGATAGGGAGGTGCAAAGTGCTCAACAGCCAACAGAATTTTCTTGGAATATGAGTGGTAGCATTATTCCCAGCTCTAACCCCACTGCTCCCAGAAGTACAGGGCACCGAAATAGAAATAGTTCATCACTTGGACACCTCTCAAATAGTTGGACGGATGGAAAAGCTGACCTTTTCCATAATGGTCTTGGCAGTGGACCAAAGAAGCCCCGAACTCAGGTGTCCTATACATTGCCTTATGGAGGTTTTGACTTTAGTTCGAAGCAAAGAAACCTCCAGAAGGGGCTTTCTCATAAACGAATCAGGAGGGCTAATAATGAGAAGAGGTCATCAGATGCTTCTAGAGGTTCCCAAAGAAATTTGGAACTCTTATCATGCGAAGCAAATGTGTTAGTCAATGGCAGTGACAGAGGGTGGAGGGAGTGTGGGGCCCATGTTGTATTAGAGCTTTTTGATCATAATGAGTGGAAGCTTGCTGTAAAAATTTCAGGGACTACAAAGTACTCATACAAAGCACATCAATTTTTGCAGCCTGGGACAACAAACCGCTACACTCATGCTATGATGTGGAAAGGAGGAAAGGACTGGAATTGGGGTTTAGAGTTTCCAGATAGGAGTCAGTGGGCACTATTTAGGGAGATGCATGAAGAGTGTTACAATCGGAATATCCGCTCTGCTTCAGTAAAAAACATTCCTATTCCTGGTGTCCGCTTAATTGAAGAAAGTGATGATAATTCAATTGAAATATCATTTCTTCGCAGTTCTGCAAAGTATTTCCGGCAAATAGAAACTGATGTTGAAATGGCTTTGGATCCATCTCGGGTATTGTATGATATGGATAGTGATGATGAGCAGTGGATTTTGAAGTTTCAAAATTCTTCTGAAGTTCACAACAGTAGCTCAACAGAGATTGACGAGGAGATGTTTGAGAAAACAATGGACGTGTTTGAAAAGGCTGCATATGATCAACAGTGTGATGAGTTCACATCTGAAGAAATAGAAGAGCTCATGGCTGGTGCTGGAGTTGGGCCCATGGATGTGATTTTATCCATTTATGAGCATTGGCTACAGAAAAGGCAGAGGAAGGGAATGCCTTTAATCCGACATCTTCAGGTACATATTCTTTCTTAATGGGTCTTTTTGGTTTTACTGAAAATATACATCCCTCCTCCTCTCCCCCCCTCTTTTTTCTCTCTTTCTCCTTTTTACCGTAACTCTTATGTAATTTGAAACCCAAATTATGGATCTTTTGGGGGGTTGGATGCTTATGTCTATTACTTCTTGGTTGTGTTTGAATGTTTGTTTCTTTTCCTTGTGGAAAGGTCATCTGTCTTTTCGTTCATCTGATGCATTACATAAAATTTATTTTTCCCTTTGCAGCCACCATCTTGGGAAAGGTATCAACAAGAAGTAAAAGAGTGGGAGCAAGCTATGATCAAAACCAATACCACCCTCCCCAATGGATGCTACGGGAAACCTGCATCAGTTGAGAAGCCACCAATGTTTGCTTTTTGTCTGAAACCACGGGGACTAGAAGTTCCCAACAAGGGATCAAAACAACGGTCACAGAAGAAATTTTCGCTTTCTGGACATAATGGTGCCATGTTAGGAGATCACGATGGTTTCCATGCTATTGGTAATTTTCTTTAGCCTTATTTAGTATGTTTAATTGAAATCTTTACGCTACATTTATTTTGTTTAACTAATTTCTTCTGGAAGCATTTTTTCTTAATTAGGTTTTATTTCTTCTCTCAGGAAGAAGATCAAATGGGTTTGCTTTTGGTGATGAAAGGCTGGCATATCCAGGCCATAACTATGACTCTTTAGACGACTCCCCCTTGTCTCAGACATCACCTGGGGTATTTTCACCAAGGGATGCAGCTAACATCTTGGTGAGCAATGATGGGTTTGAGAGAAATCATCTCCGCAGAATTCATAGAAGCAAGTCAAAGAAATTTGCGAGGACAGTATCTTATGTTGCCCCCCAGATGGTGTCTTCATACAGTCCTAGAGTCGTAGGAAACAGAAATGAATTTCATCGATGGAATGCAGATATCCCTGATTGGTCAAGCCAGCGTTATTATCAACCAGAAGTGTCTCCGAGGCATGGCATGGGACTGTTGGATGATTCTGATCTCGATGAGTTCAGACTGCGTGATGCATCTGGTGCCGCTCAACATGCACATAAAATGGCAAGGCTCAAGAGAGAGAGAGCTCAGAGATTGTTTTACAGAGCAGATCTAGCAATACACAGGGCCGTGGTTTCTCTCATGACCGCGGAAGCGATCAAAACTTCTTCTGAGGACTCCAGTGACGATGAAGAGTAGAACACCACAATTTAGAGTGAGATGATACAATGAAAATGCCAAATCCCTTTCAGCTTGCCATTCTGCAGCCCATAGAGACTACTACATGAGACTCCGACGGTGTTTTTGGTGGAATCGGTCTTGGTTCTGGTTCTACTTTGTCAGTAGTGGTGGCTACTTTTTATTCGGTATTTTTTACACAGATACCATAGAGAAATTCTAACATGAGAGCCATGAACAGCAAGAATGGGTTAGAACTCATTGCTTCGATGCTCGGATGCTTCAACTTCCTCTGATTCTTCGACGGGCGAGATTCTTTTACCAGCTTGAAGTCTGTTTGTCTGTCTGCTCACTTCAGCCATTGTTGTATCACCGATCATCATCGGCATCCTGCAGGTTAGGGAAGAAAAGGGTATATGAAATTTTGGCTGCCAATCTCATTGTACAGATCTTTTTTCGTTTTCCTCTGTTCTTTTCCCCCGTAACCTCCAGTTTTTTAAGCGTTCGGTATTAAAGGAGCAGTTTGCCCACATAATACAACTACTGAAAGAAAGAAAGGAATATATGGCCTTTTGCTGTCAAACAATCTAGTTTTTTACTCGAGATACTACGCCTTGATGCAAACTAACGGCTAGTGGGGTGAAAAATCCCTTAATATTTACCCGTGCGGTTGCGGTAAAAGCTATAAAAGCCATAATTTCAACCGCACGGGTAGTAAAAAGAGTTTATTCCCTTGCCAGAACAATAACAGTTATTGTTATATAACTCGAATGAAATGGATAATTTGTGTGATTTGGCCTTGATTTAATTTGCTAGAGTGTCGTGTTTCATTGCATGATCAAGCCAAGGTAAAAGAGTAGTGAGTGACAATTCAAAAGGCTAGTCGCTTCTAAGTCAAGTGATTAAGAGCATTTCTTCTTGTATCGAGCTCCTATTAATGATTTACCATTGTTAACGATAATGGAAATGGTGATTATCCCCAAAATTTCTTCCAATAACGGAAAATGACTAGTCTAATGATATAAAATAATGGTCTCACACGTTTTATTTTTTAATTTGCACAAGATTTGCGGCCAAAGAAATGTTAATGTTTCCGACTTAGGTTTTTCCAAGTCTGCTAGAGCAGTGTTTTCTCTTTATGCACTTAAGTTTAAATCTCAGTTTTCGTAATTTAAATAAATTAGCCTACAATTATCCTATAGTTTATGAAAGATAAGAAAAAGATTAATGGTTTAATTTGGGAGACTTGGAGGGCGTTTTTGGTAATAAAAAGAAATTTGAAACACCGTTGAAAAATCAGCAATGATTCAACGGCTATAATCGTTAAGCTGTAAGATCGGCAAATTTCACTCTCCCTTTGACCTCTTTCCTCCGCTGTCTCTCTAACCGACTTCCCACCAAAAATGTACGACTCTCAGCCTCTTCCGGTCATCATCCGCAACGCTTACTATCATCAATTTCTCTCTCGGTTCCCAATTTCTAGGGTTTCTTCTCTGCCCGCTTGTGGATGCATACATAGATTCGAGTTGCTGCACTGGTTATATAATCAGGTTGGTTTTGAATTTCTGCATTTTTTTTTTTGCTTCAATTCATCGGATTCTGATAACAATTGGAGGGAAAAACTGCTTTTTCATCTGTTTGGTTACTGAGAAAATGTAGGAGAAGTAAAGGAAGGTAATTGATGTTCGTGTAATAACATTTGCATTTGTTAAATTATTTTACTTCACTCCATTGCGTTTTGATAACAATTGGAAGGAGAACTTGCTTTTCCATCTGTTTGGTTGCTGAGAAATAGTGGTAAAAGAAAAGGAAGGTAATTGATGTTCAGGTAATAACATGTGCATTTGTTAAACCCTTTTGCTTCATTTGATCGGATTTTGATAACAATTGGAAGGATAAATTCCTTTTTCATCTGTTTGGCTGCTGAGAAAATGTAGGAGAAGTAAAAGAAGCAAATTGATGTTGATGTAATATATTGCATTGGTATGATAGGTTTAGTTGAAAAAGGAATCTCTTATCTTTAAGAAAGTGTGCGTGTGTGAGAGAGAGAGGACATGGTATTTCAATTTATTTTCATCAAGGACATTTTAGGAAGATGACAATGTATTTTCTTCATGCTGAAATCGATATAATCTACACTGATTAACTAATCAGGTTGGTTTTTCTCCCTGTGAGTTTCCATCAGCTTGGTGAAAAAATTGAGGAAGAGAAAGTTAAGCTCAGCGGCTGTCTTGGTTCTTGCAATAATTACTTCTCCATCTCTTCTTTCTGTTCAGGTTTCATAATTTTCTGAAAAATGAGAAAAGGGTTGAAGGAAGATGAGAAAAGCGAAAGAACAATTCGCAGTCTTTTAAAACTTCCCGAGAATAAAAGATGCATCAACTGCAATAGCTTGGTATGACATCTTCTTGTTGTATTGTTCCCAAATAAGTGAAAATACTGGCATCATTAATGGTTCTTCATCTGTAGCATTAAATCAGTAAAAGTAGAAAACACTGTATTTTTTGAGTTCTGCAAATTAATATTTGAAATCCGCAAATGCATGCTCATGCGCTTAGAAAGATAAATAAGAATTTTCTTGCGGAAGTAAATATGAGTTTTTCCTTCAAATCTACTCCTACAAACAAATGATACTGGTTCAACGATTGTTTTAAAAATGTATTCTTTGTGCAGGGGCCGCAATATGTTTGCACGACCTTCTTGACATTTGTCTGTACAAAGTGTAGTGGAGTACAGTAAGTAGTCATATCTAGTTTTGATCATAAGTTTTGCATGGCATCGTTTTGATTTTGCATCTTCTCAGTGCTGACCAATTAAGATTTCAAATTGTCCAGTCGGGAGTTCACTCACCGAGTAAAATCAGTGTCAATGGCTAAATTTAATGCAGAAGAAGTTAGTGCACTTCAAGCAGGGGGAAATGAGGTGAGCACATACACTCATTCGTCTCACTATTATTCTTTCTCATCCACTATCTAACGTTCACCCTGAAACGTTCATTTACAGCGAGCAAGACAAATTTATTTTAAAGAATGGGATCCTCAGTACCATTCTTACCCTGATGCCGGGTATTTAAGCATGTAACTCTTTGATTAGTATGGAATACTTCATATCGGATGTTCTCTAATTCACATACTACTTTGCAGTAATCTTCATGGACTCAGGAGTTTTATAAAGCATGTATATGTTGATAGAAAATACACTGGCGAGAGGAGTGTCTACACTGGTGAGAGGAGTATCTACACTAGTGAGAGGAGTGGCAACAAGCTCCCAATGCTGCGATTGGTGAGCCTTTTTTTTTTTTTAATAAGATTTGCCCATTCAATACATTTCTATTTCATATAGTTCTAATTTTTCCTTGTGGAAAGCTTGGTCATTCCTTATTTGCATACAATATCAACAGCAGCAAGCACAGGCCTTATTTTAATTTTGATGCGAAGGCTCTTATTGGTTGCCTCTAGTTAAAAATTCTTATTTATTTAATGCAGAGCACTGAGGAGTCTGATGAAAACCAGAAGGTTGGTGGACATCGTAGTGGATCCAGGAGCTTCCATGATGATGACAGGTTGGAACGGAGTTATAGTAATAGTCCAGGTGGAAGAAGTTTAAGATACTACTATGATGAGAGAAGAAGTCCTCGATATTCTCCAGAAAACTCAAGAAGTGGTGGTTTTATAAGAGCTCCTCTACGTTTTGAGATTGTTGATAACAGGATTCGGGGGGGAAAACGTGGATCCTCAAGTGGAGAATCCAAGGTCCAAAGCAGGACACCAGACAATAAGAAGACCACAGAAGGGTCCCATTCTCCTGTTGTGCCCCCTGTTAAAGATAAACTACGAGAAAACGTGCCTCCTCCACAGGTTGGTGAAAGTTCCACAGCAAATCAGAAGGATACTGATGGTTCTGCTCATAATCAGGTGTGTTCCTGCTTACATTATGATGGTTAGTTGTTTGAACTACAGGGTTTTTTTTTACGTAGTTCTAAACCAGGGGTTCTGTGTAAGTGATGTTCCAACAGTATCAAATCAGGAGATCCTGAGTCCAAATTCTTGCAATGCTGTCTTTCAATTTATTTTTGTGAGATCCATGCACCTGGGCACTTTAATGGCATATAATGGCCCAACATTACCAAAAAGTTTATCGAGCTTCATACTACTCTTTTGAACAGTTTTCAAGAAAAATATGCACTTATATTTTTTTGGTTTTCTTTGTAGAAAACCAAATCTACTGGTGGCCATGATGGGAATGCGACCAAACAAAATATAGTAAGCTTGATTGATTTCAATACTGATTCCGAGCCCCCACATGCTACAGAATCACAATTGCAGCAAACACCTCCACCCAATGAGGATAACAACTGGGCCTCATTTGGATCATCTACAACGGAGAAGGCACCTCAAGTTCCAACTGCGGTTCCAAATGCAGACCCTCTGGAGTCTTTGCTATTTGAATTGTCAACTCCCTCATCTGTTCCTGTGAGTAATGCATCTGAGACACCACACAATGATGGTGCTCCGTCAACTGCATCTATAAACACCATGCCTGCAGGTGGTCATTCCCCAGCTGATGCAGGTCCTGTGCAAGATCTTGCTATTTTTGGTGGTGACACCACTGTAAAAGGTACTGATGAGAAGCAGTTAGTACTAAGTACACAGCAAGATCAATCTTCTATATCCTTCACCACGGATAGCGGTTCTACTTCACATGTCAATTTTGCAGTTGGAGCTTCAAACGCTGAGGTAAGATGAGAATAGCTTTCTCCTTAATTAATTACTCTCAAAAATCATGAATGCAAATAATAATTTTTAAATGTCTTATCTAGTTCGTGTTATTACCTTGTTGCTTAATGTACACATCTGCAGTTGAGGAACTTATCACTGGCACCAAGCATACAAAGATCTTTCAGTATTCCTGCTGAAAAATCATCTCAATCTATTTTGAATCCAGCTGAACATACCGACAGTGGCAGTGGAGCTGGATCCCAAGTGGAAATGAATACTAGCGTGCGAATGGAACTCCCGGCAGTATGAAATTGTCTTATTTTCTTCATATTGATTGAAGATTCTAGTGAACTTGGACATTATTTGCTTCATGTATATACATTTTTTCGGCTAAAATGTTTCTTGATTGTCTTATGTTAAATTTTCTGCAGGACCTTTTTACTGCAAGTTACTCATCAGCCCCTGGACAAGCTTCAGGCTGGCATATTGCTCCAGTTCAGGGAATGGGGTACAACATGCAGTATTACCCTACCGCGACGGTATATAATGCGTAAAGATTTATAAAAGCTGAATATGTTGTGTATTAATTTCTGCTTAAAATATGGAGGCTGTTGACATGTTATTTTCATTTGCAGCCGGCTCCAGTAATTCCGGGTCCAGCAAAACCAAAAAATCCGTTTGATCTTAATGAAGAAAAAAGCCTAGTGACTTCCACACATGTATGCACAACATTCAATTTGATACCTCTTGTATCTTGTTCCATCTCTTTTTTGCAAATTTGCTATAGTTTATGCTCTTAGTTTTCTGTTTTTACTTGATTTTTATCAGCATTTTTTGTTTCTTATCGAGAAATTGATAAATTAGAGTTCAGATCTTTGATAATATATTCATTTTAACCTTCGAGTATTATATTTGTGTAGTTTCCTTCCATGTCTTCATTGCAAGGAGCTCTGCCTAATGCTCCAGTACCAGGCTTGATGCATGCTTCGAGCCTTCCTACTATGTCGCAATTTGAGTCTAATGAATCCATGGCGATGCCTTCACACTCGCCTTCGTTCGCAAATGCTTTCTCTCCGAGTAAATTCACTTTGTTACCTTATGTTTTCTTTCTTGGCTTCTTTTCTTGTTTTATGTCTAATATTATCATCTCAGGGGCATACATGGGGCATCAATTACCTAATAATGTGCAATTTTTAAGGTAATTATTTATCGTTCTTAGCTATCTTTTTTCTGTAACATATTATCTGGACGTAAGTTTGCTCGACATTAGCAGCCCTTGATAGCTCCACCAGTGTCGTCTTTCCCATATTTTGCAGAGCATGTGCTACTAGAACACCGTGTCTCTCCTTCCTTCCCTTCTCCCTCTCTTATGTGTTTGTTATTCTCCATTTCGTCTGTAATTATGTGCTCAGTTTCTCTACTTTTCGGTCATTGTCATCATTGCAGACCACAGGGAGTTGGCGGCTTTGGCAGGGACGAAGCTGCTTTTGGATCCCTAACCACAACTCAGCAATCATTTCAGCAACCAAGCGTCAGATACCCAGCACCCAGCAGCAGCAGCACCTTAGACACTTTTTCTCCAATGAGAGGAAACCCATTTGGATGATCAAAAGTTATTTCGGCCTCCAAGCATCTTCAGGCGGAAGACTGCATCCATATGGAGGGAAGTCTTCAGGAGAGAGGACCTCCAAGCATCTTGTTAAAAATCAGTTAATATGTTCTCACATCACAGTACTATTTTGTATATTATTAAAACAATAGTATATTGGAAGTAAGTGGGATGCTTCTGTTGAATTAACTGACCATTGATGCGTTAAAGGCTCTGCAGTTATTAACAGTTAAATTCACTCGCACAAGTGTAGGTACCTGACCGTAATCAAATACTTGAAAATAAGAAATCATATCAATTAAGGGGAGGGGAGAGCTAGTTGATCCGATTTCCATTTTTTGCTTTTCCTATTTCTAAGTTCTCCTATTCCTTCGTTTTTCTATTTTTGTCGCCTTTGTTCATTGGTTTTAAGGACAAACTTACTTGGATATGAATGGTTTTGCAAGGTAGGCTATATGCTCTCAATGTACATATTTTTAGGGATTTTATGATATTCTGAGGCCTGGTTCAAAGTAAAACCCATGGCACAAACCTTGATCGCCTTGTCTCTGGATCGCCTCTGCCTGAGCTAAACAAAGGCAAAACCCTATGAGCAGTAGTGAATATATTCAAAGCCTTGTGCATATAAGCTGGGCATCTTCTTTACCAAAAAAAGGTGGGAGATATGTCCATGGCATCTGGAAACCATGATCATAATCTTTGAATATAATCAAGGGAATAAAATGAATTAAGAATATTTATTCATTTATATCTTGCAGCTGTGGTGGAGGCTCAATTGGTGAAACAAACAAGACTAGCTCTAGCTACCTACTTCATTTTTTCCAGTTGAAAGAAATCATAAATCATAAAACATATTTACTTACCAATCTTAAACCATCAGAAGAAGGCAAAGTTAAATGAAAAGAAAATATTACAAAAAGCAAATAAAACACATTTTCCTGCAATAGATTGACTTTCATGGCACGTGTACAATGCCGCAGTGGCATTTTGTGCTAATGATATAGTGACATACGAAAAGAAGCTTACAAATGACATTATATCATTAATACGGAAAGTCAATGTTACTGTTTCCCGCAGTATGAAAGTTGCTCTCGTCATGCAGAATCTGCCTCACTCGCTACAAACGCAATTTCTAAACCCTGCACCATCTTCCCAACCGTGCATCTTGAAGAACATATGCTACACCTAATAAATACGAGTCTAAAGTCCCTAAACAACTTTCTATGGATCATGCATCCATAGACATCACAGAATCAGGTTTGTCGGTGCCCAATTTTCTCAGCCAAAGAAGCAAATACACAACCATCCCAACCGCAAACCCTAGTGCTGCACTGGAACCCACCAGTGAAACTGCAGTGCAAATAAGCATCACAAAACTCTCCTCCTTTGTGTTCATATCCCTAGCACACATGGCTAGTTCAATCCCAGCAAACAAAAGCAGCACCCCCAAAACCCCAACAGGAAACTGGTTCAGAATCGTCACTAAAGAGGTCCCCAAGACCAAACCCAGCACCAATTTAGCCGCACCCAGCAGAGCCACACACGCACCACTCCTCCCCCCAAACTTGTACTGCCCAGCCAACCCACCGGCTCCATGGCAGCTTGGCATGGCGCCAAACCAAGGACCCACCACGTTCATCAACCCTACCGTCACTGAAAGTGAAGTGGCTGAAAAGTCCCTCTCTGGGAAAAGATCAGATGATAATTTGCACACAGCAATCACTGAGTTCAGTATTGACAAGGGCAGTTGTGGGATTGCACCTTTTACAAACCCTTCTTTCCATGCATGCCTAGAAATCTTCACCACCTCCATGGAAGAGGGTCCAAACGTAATTTCATGCACAACCTTTGGGTTCCTCACAAAAGCCAGAATCACACCCAGCAAAAAAATCAGAAAAGCTGAAGGTAGTGAAGTTATTTTTTTTCTCCACCTTGCCTTTCTGCTGGGTCTCTCTTCCTCATCCCCACGGGGACCCACATGATCGATATGACCTTCCTGCCCTTCCTCACCTGCACCATTAACAAGCACTATAAACCCTAGACAAACAATAGCCAAAACCAACCCATCTAACCCTAACCAGTGCCTCTCTCCCAGAGCCTTAGATTTGGGGAGATTTTGGACTTTTTTTATGTATTTGACCGCGGTTAACGCAAATGACAAGCCCTGTGCCAATTGAATCCCCCTCACAACACAGAGAGGGATCAGCTTGTACACCAACTGCATCAAACCTGTGACACCCAAAACAACCATGGTTCCACCTGTCAAAATCCCAGAAGCCATGATTTCCGGCACGCCGAAATCCGGGTTGGCTAGAGCGGTGGCGGCAATGGCCTTCATGGGCTGGACCGGCATCGGGACACCGTAAATTGCACCGGTGATAATGTTGTAGACACCGGTGAAGATCAAGGTCGTGCCTAAGTTCAAGTCCCTTGAGAGAGTCAAGGCCACAATAATTGGAATGTATGTGCCCAAGTCACCCATTGCGCCATTTAGCTCTGCCCATTTGGACTTGAAAACCAGGTTGGATTTTACTTGTTCTGCAACTTTGGCTGAGAAACTGGGCGGAGGAGGAGGGTTTTGGGTTGGAGGGATTTGGTGGTTTTGGGGCTCCATGGAATGTGGTTTTTGTTTAATGCGAATAGTTTAGGGTAGTGTGATGTATTTATACAGTATAGTTTTACATGGAGAAAAGTGATCTGTTGGCGTATTGATTGTACTGTATGTCTAGGAAATCCCTATTTCTCACACTTCTTGAAGTGTGTGGAATGTGGATCCAATAAATGGAGAACGATTCTCTTCTTTTTTTCTTTTTTTTTATTCTTCCTTCCTTTCATTTTCTCTATAGTTGAACGGTTATCATTAAGTTACGTCAACATTTTATATTAATTTTTTATAAAAAGAGAAAGACAAAATAGTGTGAGAGAAAATGATGAAAAGATGAGGGGAGATAATCCTTGTTTCCTATAAATAAGGGGTGCATTCTTACTCCCTTGCTTAAATTGGTGGTAATGTGGTCGTTTACCACAATTGTGGACAGAAGTGTTGTCGTTGCACGATGACATGAGTTCGAACCTCATCGGTTTTTTAATTTAACAAATCTGTCATTTGATAAAAATAAAATAAATAATAGTAATGCTCCTTACCTTATTTGTGGTTTTCTCAAATGATGTTTTATCGTAGTGACATAAATTAGTGTGATTTCAATCTCTATCAATTTCTCTTCTCTTAACTAGCTATCTGATCCCTTAACGCTATCACCCTGCTCAAAAAAGTACAAAGCAACTCCAAAGTTGGCAAAAGTCAGTGTATTAATTAGGGAATGGAGATGTGGTACACGAAACTGGAACTAAATGACGCATCAAATTGGTTAGACTTTACTAGTTGACTGGATTCTTTATCTGGGGAAGAGATCATTTGTGGTGGATTGTATAATGTATACATATTCCTTTTCTCTCCTTTTCTTAACATCATGCGAATATATTCAGCCAAAAGGATCACTATACTACCCACGAACTCGAAGGGTCACTCTGCGCAAGGGCCAAACGATTCAGAACTCAAATGGGGTCGTTTTGAGAGCTGATATGACCTTTCAACATCCTAGACGCCGACGTTAACGTAAACGTCCGATTATAATTATTTTCAATAAAGTATAAGGAAAATTTGAAATAAGTCCAATTTTATAGACTATCTTTTGAAATAGGTCTAATTTTTAGTTATTTTGAACTCATTTCAAAAAAAGTAAACGTTCGATTATGAGTTATTTCCTATTAAATTTCGGAGCTGAATGGACCAAGCTACGAATGGAATATTCTTAGATCTACACAAGCAGAAAGAAGGGAATCTTATAGATGTACATTAAGAGATCAAACCTATCTGCCCCGCAAAAAAGGCACATCAACAACATTAAGAAAATAGGTCCTACCCTCTCGCTATAAAGGGAGTCATGACTCATGAAGGACCAATATATATGAGCAAGAGTTTGCTGTTATAAATAGACAAAAGTTAGAGAAATAATCTTTGCCAGGGACATGAGCGAAACGGGTGCAAAATATCACAATATAACTTTAGTGGCTATAACACAAAAAAGATGGTAGATAAAGAGAGGGAGGGAGAGATGCTGATATTATTTCTTTAGTTCTTTCTTTCACAATGTGTATTTTGATAACACACGAAGTGCTCTATTTATAGAACCACATCCGTGGTTTACAAATGAGGGAAATCATTGCTCCTTTTGACAATATCACACCTCCACTATTAATTCACTATTCTAAAGTCTTCTCATCTTTTGCCAAATGCAAGTGGGCATTCATCCCACTAATTTTACAACATTTACATGTTTTACTTTGTTTTTGTTGATGAATGATGAGGCCTTATTTTAGGAAAACTATTAAAAATGACTTCAAAACTTTAAATTTTAATAAATAAAAAAAAACATTCAAATAACTTTATTTAATGGTTAGGACAAAAAACTAAACAAAGTTCTGACAAGATACCTTGCGCGAGTCCCATGAACCCAGCCCATGTACATGCACTAGTCATCCAACTCTCGCTTGAGGTAAGATGAGAGGAAATCCATGTAGGAGTCGTCTCAATTGAAGATAAGATGAGAGAAAATCAGTTAAGGTGGTTTGGACATGATAAACGAATAACTATCGATGCTCCAGTTAGAAGATGTGATTATGAGACAGAGACTCAGGGCAAAAGAGGTAGAGGAAGATCTAGGAAGATTTGGAAAGAGACTCTAAGGAAAGACATAGAGTACTTGGAACTTACATAAGACTTTGTGCAAAACTGAGTAGAGTGATGTTCTAGGATTCATACAGCCAACTCCACTTAGTAAGATAAAGCCTTGTTGTTATTGTTGTAATAAAACTAAATATGATTATGGTATATAAGTTTTCTTTCAAAATTTAGTCACTTTGGGCAATGATAGTACCAACCCAACTGTTTATCTCTTCCCGGCATTTTTCAATATGCAATAAAGTTTATCTATTGACAAAAAAAAGAAGTACATCACCGACATTAATAAAAGGAGCAAGCGAGCTTCTACCACAGAAATGGAGATGAGTGTTATCCTTACACCATTACATGAGCTTCTCTCCCCGGCATTTTCCAAAATGGCACTAACATTTCGGACTTGGTACGAATCTTATGGGCCAACGTGTTTCCTTGGGCTGGACCCAATTTGCTAGCCCAACAAGCAAAGGAAATAGAGATAGGAAAACTGAGGTCTAACAGCTTTGTCTGATCTCTGATAATTGATCCCAGAAAGCAAAAGCTCCACTCCGCTGAAAAACATGGAAGACCTTGAATCACTCTCCTCCCATGGCTGCCCATTCGAATGCAGACCCTAGAGGTAAATTACCCTCTTCATATTTACTACTTTTACTTTAGATTCAATTGCTTTTATTCCCCTCCCGGATTTTTCACTTCTGTAAGCTGTAACTTTTTGCATTTTACCTGCTGCTCTCTGGTTTTCCTCTTTCTAAAGCTGCCCAATTTGCTTCTTTTCGTTTTGAGTAAAGTTTAAACTTTCAAAGTTATTACTTGCAGAGTAAAAGTTTCGGAATTTACATTTTTTGAGCTAGTTGGAGAAGCATGAAGGGCCATGAACATAAGGTAAATTTTTGTTAAACAGCTTTTACTTTTTCAGTCGTTGAAGTCCTTATTGTGCTTTTGGCTTCAAGTATAAGCACTTTTAGATGGTAATCTCAAGTAGCTTTAAAATTTCTTAGCTTTGCTGTTTTGCATGTTTAGATTGAGTAAAGAGGCAGCATAAGAGATTGGGAATATTGGAATTTGGAAACCAACACAGACCAGTTATTTAAAACTCTTAGGTTGAATTTTGTGCTGCATAAGATATTAAAATTAGAAGAATTATGATTTGGGTTTTCATTTTATTACACAGATGGCAAGAATGGAGGACATTCTAAACCTTCCGGTACAAGATCCTCCATGTGCCGAGTTTTCTGCTACTCATATCAAGTGGGTGAAAGTAGAAGGCGGTCGCCAAGGCGGCGATGATATTGCCCTAATCCCATTTGCTAGGGTGGGTGATTTTGTAAAAGGAGAATCTTCAAATGCCGAATGCCCTGCCAGCTTCCGCGTCGAGTCAAGAAGGAAGAGACCTGAGGGGAGCATCAGCAAGCCAAGGGTTGACGGTTATCTTGAATATACACTGTATGTTGTTTCTGTTGTCTTGTGTGTTGGAGTTCACTGTTCCTTTAACCGTGTTGAAAATGGCCGCTTGATTTGCTGCACTAATATCTGCGTAGTTGTGAACAGCTTGTACAACACTTTCAAAATTAGGAATTCATTTCAAATTTAAAATCATTAGTTATAACTTTCAGAAAATTGATATTCGGGAACATTTTCTTCTTCTTTTTTTTTTTGAGTGCAATATTCAGGAACGTTAACTATTGAATCCACTGCAAACATAGGTAGCTGCAACTGTATACCATTAAATTAAAAGCATTAAGTGATCATCAACATAAACCTAAGACACGTAATTTTGTATATGGTGATTCATCAGATACTGGTGTTCATATGGTCCTGAAGACTACCGAGAGAATGAATCTGGTCTGGTGGATGGTTCTAGTACAAAGCCAGCATCCGGAAAGGGAAGCAGGCCTGGAAGGCGTCACATGATGAGAGGCTGCCTATGCCATTTCACTGTAAAGCGCTTATATACCCGGCCACTCCTTGCTCTCATCATCTACAACCACAGAAATCATGTAGATAAGTCAGGATATCCGTGCCATGGTATACTTGATCAGGATGCTATGGGAACGAGAGCCATGTATGCTCCACGAATATCAGAGGAGCAACGACTGAAAGTGATGTCTATGCTTTATGTTGGAATTCCCTTAGACAATATAATTCAGCATCACATGGAGCTGGTCGAGGGGCATGGTGGACCTCATAACCGTGATGATTTTCTAAGTCGCAACGATGTTAGAAACATGGAAAGGGGGATTCGTAATTCTTCTCCTCAGTTACATCCAGATGATGGATGCAGTATAAAGATGTGGGTTCAACGCCATCGCAAGCATGTTTTCTATTTTCAAGATAGCTCTGGTTCGGAGCCATTTGTTTTAGGGATACAGACAGATTGGCAGCTGCAACAGATGCTCCAGTATGGACATAATAATTACATAGCTGTCCATTCAACATTTGGCTTAAAGAAACTTAAGGTATCCTGATTTATAGGTACTTGCATGTGATCCTTTTCTTTCATGTTGTTAGCTGTCATGCGTATAATTGATGACATAATACCTGATTTTTTACCCCTGCTATTAGATGTCATATCCTTATTGTGATTTTTGGCCCCTCTTAACAGTATCCGCTGTGTACATTACTTGTTTTCAACCCATTTCGGAATGCCATACCAGTTGCTTGGATCATTACCTCCTCTTTCATCAGTCAAGACATCCACAAGTGGATTGGGCCACTGGCTGAAAGAATCCGAACCAAGGACTCAGGATGGAGACCCGATTCCTTTTTAGTGGATGATCCTTCCTTTGAGATTTCTATATTAAGGTAATATCATTAGTGTTTTTTTTTTTGTGGGTGGGTGGGGGGGAGGATTGCGCACCGCGGGGGTGTGGGGTTTGCATGTTTCTCAGAGTTTGTTTTTACATTGAACTGAATTTACACTGGGATTATTTTCTTTATCCCAGGGAGGCTTTCCAATGCCGGGTCTTATTATGTATCTGGCATGCTCGGCATTCTTGGATAAGACGGATTTTAAAGACATGCTGCAACTTTGATGTGCAGCGAGAGGTATTTAAGCAGTTAGGCTGTCTTTTGTATAGCACAAGGAGCGGGTCGAATGCTATGGATGCAGTTGAGGAGTTTATGCAAGTATTTGTTGATCAATGTGCCTTTATGGATTATTTTAAGAGGCGATGGTTACCAAATTTAGGTATTTTCCTTTCTGTGCCTGATCTTTATGCATAAAAGAAAGCATCTTTGCTCTTAATCAGGAGTCAGGCCCAAGTACGTGGTTTCTGTCAAACAGCCAATGCTGTCTGAGACTGCTGGTTTTTGTGTTTCAACTCTCTTTGGTATAATTTTTTATCCCTTGCATTTTACACGGCTGGCTTCAAACCCAGTGCGAGGATGGTATTGTGGCCTGTTAGGTAGTTGACACACGAAGTATAAACTGTGTGGTCACATGAATACTGAAATGTGATAAGCTCACAAAATGAAATTGATGTGATAGATATTGTGACCAATAACCATTACAATGGCCCTTTCGAATATTTTAAGCTATCATGTTGTTATCCCAAACATTGAATTTGTATATGCTCTTGCTGTCCAGAGTTGTGGATGAATTGCATAAGGTCTCTTCCTGTGGCCAGTCCAGAGCCAAATGCTGCAATTGAGTCCTATCATGCAAGGTTGAAATCCAAGCTTTTCAATGAACAATATGCAAATTCCTGGTTGAGAGTCGACTGGTTGATACACACACTCACAACTGAATTTCACTCTTCGTATTGGTTAGACCAATATAGCACGGAGACTGGGTATTTTGAAAATTTGAGGGACAAGTCTTTTTCAACGAATGCTTGGTATCAGGCATTGCAGATCCTAGATGTTGATGTCATATTAGAAGAGCAAAATCTTCAGTATGCAAAGGTCATCTCACAAACGGACAGAAGCCTGGCATACACTATCTGGAACCCTGGTTCAGAATTCTCATTCTGTGATTGCCCTTCGTCAAGGCTGGGAAATCTCTGTAAGCATGTCATCAAGGTAGCGATCTCATGTAAAGATCGGCAGGTTGCAAGACCATTATTGGCTGCTCAAGTTTATCGGCAGGCCTTGCTTACTCTTCTTCAAAATATCCCAGATGATCCTCTAGTTCTTGATCATGCCATTTTACATGCGACCCGTTTGCAACAGGACATTAAAGCCTTGGAAGTATTGTCTAATAGTGGTTTGCTCCAGCCTTTAACTTCAGAGATTAATTCACATGTAGCAGACAATGTACTTTTTCCTCATCTGGATTGATTAGGCCATCAAAATGGAGATGCTCACATGCATGATGCTTTGAAGTAATGGTCTTTGATATGGCTCAGGGTAAGACTCAAAGTACAGTTCAGGCTTTTTGCCTCAGTGAGCTTTGAAATTCTTTGGCATTCGTGCGTCTCATTTCTGCTATCAGTTTTGTTCATTTGTCATCTGCTTTTTGAGATTAAGGACAAGGAAAGCAATTTTTTTTTTTTTTTTTTTTTTTTTAATTTAGCTTTTCAAACATTGAGCCTTTCTCACTGGAGTTTGATTTTTCAATTGTTATTTAGATTATCTGTTCTATTTTTCCTTTCTTCAATAAAAATGAAGATTGGTGACTTTCTTCTGCCTGCAGCGAAGATGGAACAAAGATTCTATGGTTGCTTGTTCTGATTCATGATTATTGAAGCAGAGCAATGCAGAAGGTAATATTGAGACCTAACTTTTCCTAAAGATTTGTAAGCATTTTCAATCCAATATCCATCATTGCATAATACATTTAGATCAAAATATAAGTAAAAGAAAGCTCTTAATATAACGGAATTATGAATCTAGAGATCTCTTTAATTACATTCCAAGTAGCCTAGTACTACATCTTCCAACTTATTATCTACTTAAAAAAAACAATCCATAACAACTTGAAAAGATAAAATAAGAAGAAAAAAGAATAACCCTCCGTGTGCATTGTCTCTTTGTTCTTCTCGTGTTCACCTTCACCATGTAACTTGATAGTCGATGGCATTCTTTTGTGTTCTTTGGTTGCAGTGGTAGAGATAAAGACTTGGCAATTATTTCAAAAGTTGAAATGCTTTTCAGAGTTGTGGGAGTTTACTCACTATAGTGTATTGGTCTCTAAGCTGTCTGGAAGGTGGAGAAGAAATGGAAGGAATCACTAATAATACGGTGGTGGTGGAGGTGAAGGGTAGGAGGGTTCTTCAATTTAACAGGCCATCATTTGCTGGAGTTGGTGGTGAAGGTGAAGGCGAAGGCGGAGAAGATGACACACATGGTGGTGGGGATGGAGGAGGCGGAGAAGTTAGCACACATGGTGGTGGCGATGGAGGTGAAGGAGGTTAAGGAAGTGGTGAAGGCGGCAAAGGATGAGAATGTGGTGTTGGCGGGGGAGAATGTAGTGGTGGTGGGGGAGAAGGTAGTGGAGTTGGTGGTGAATTCTGATGAGGGCATGGTGGAGGGGTTGGTGGTGAGGGAAGGCAAGGAGGTGAGGATGGTGGAGGTGGAGGAAGAGGAGGATGAGGCTGTGGTGATGATGGTGATGGTGGCTGAAGTGATGGAGATGGCGGAGGAGGTGATGGAGATGGCGGAGGAGGTGATGGAGATGGCGGAGGCAGTGGTGGTGATGGTGGATGCAGTGGTGGTGATGGCGGTGGAGGCGGAGGTGATGTTAATGGTGGTGAATGTGGAGGAGATGGCGGGGGAGATGGTGGAGGAGGCGATGGAGATGGCGGAGGATGCGGTGGTGGTGATCGTGGAGTTGGTGGTGGTGATCGTGGAGGCGGTGATGGTGATGGAGGCGGAGGTGATGGCAGAGGTGGTGGTGGTGATGATGGATGTGGTGGTGGTGATGGTGGAGGCGGTGGTGGTGATGGTGGAGGTGGTGATGGTGATGGCGAAGGCGGTGGTGGAGATGGTGGAGGCGGTGGTGGAGGTGGTGGATGCAATGGTGGTGATGGTCGAGGCGAAGGTGATGGTGGAGGCGATGGAGATGGTGGAGGCGGTGATGGAGATGGTCGAGGCAGTGGTGGTGATGGAGGATGTGGTGGTGGTGATGGTGTAGGCAGTGATGGTGATGGTGGAGGCAGTGGTGGTGATGGTGGCGAAGGAGGAACAAAAGGATGACATCCAAAAGAACTACAATCAACTTTCTTAGACAAAGCCAATTTGCATTGCAACAAGGTTCTCTGCTTTGGCCTTTTCCGCAAGCAATTCTTGCTGTCGTCAAACTCCTCCAACTTCAAACACATTGGTGGCTCGACAGTGAAAAAGTTGTGCTCAAAGCTAAATTTTGCCAGATTCTGAAGTTCACAGACACCTTCTGGTATAGTCCCTCTGAGCATGTTATGAGCCACATTCAGCTGCTCCAAGCTTTCCATTTCAACTATTTCCTTCGGCAACTCTCCCACAAACCGATTATGGCTCACATCAAACACTGTCACTTTCTTTAGCATCCCTATCTCCCTTGGCAAACACGAGTGGAACCCATTGTTAGTGAGCACCAATTCATTTAAATTCTTGGACATGCTGCCGAGGCTGGCCGGTACACATCCATGGAAGTTATTGTTAGCAAGAACAATAACTGAGACTGGCGAGTTCCCAAAATTATTTGGCAATTCGAAGGAAAATCTGTTGTGGTTGATGAAGATTGCATCAAGGTCCTTATCAAACAGTTCCTTGGGGACTTCACCTTCAAACTCATTGAATCGCAGGTCCAGAAATTTTAGTGCTGGCAGCTGAAGAACAACATCAGGAAATTCCCCAGCAAAGCGGTTGTTGCTTAGATCAAGCTCGAAAAGGAGCTGCAACTTTTTGAAACTCTTTGGGACTTTGCCACAGAAACGATTTGAGTTGATGTGAAACAATGCAATATCCGAGAGAAGACCAAGTTCTTCCGGGAGAAACCCTGCAATGTCAGCATGGTTTAGATCAATGCCGGCAACAGTTTGGACTGACGGGTCGTCTGGGGCTTGGGCGCAGAAGACTCCAGTGTATTTGCACACATCGGATCCAACCCAGTTTGATATTTGATCCCGAGGATCAGAGACCATGGCTTGCTTCCATGCTTGGAGGGCAATGTAGGCACTTCTGAGTCTTGAGTTTTCAAAAACAAGGGAGTCTGGAACTGTCACAGTTTCACCTCGTGACCCATCTTGGTCAATGTAATACAAGAGCTGCCTTTGCTTGTAATGTGACGTCCGCAACGAGTATCTCAGGCCGGCATTGTGCGAAATCTGAAGCTCTTCGCCAGCGGCAGCACCGAGGAAAAAGATCGGTACGAGGAAAATGGAGAGTACAAAAATGTGAATGTTTCTTCTCTTCATCACATGCAAGAGATCACATCTAATGGGTTCAATTTCTCTGTGCTAGCTTTCTCAGCAGGTATCAGAGAAAGAGGGGTTTTGAGGTGGAAAACTGATCAAATTCTCCAGGGTAAAAAGTAAAAAAAGCTGTGCCACTGAGTAGGTTAATCTTCAGTTTTCACTATACTCCCAAGTGTACGAGGAGTAGCAGTTAGGGGTAAAAAAACTAGATTTACCGGAAGTGATGAGCGCATGTGTTTATTACATCTGTGTGAAACTGGATCAGTCCAAACATAGACACCGTTAATTTGGGGTGGTTTCCCATTTTAACGCTCATCTTGGACTTGATCAAGTTTTTGACACCAATTTAGGGGGCTAAGCTGGGTGTGTGTTGTAAAGATACGATCATTTTAGGAGGATTTACAGTGAGGAAACATAATTAAGAGTTTGAGCTAAGCTAATGACTGTTGTTTATGATCGTAGATAACTTTTAACCGTTGATGCGTACAAGTCTCATGATAAACCTATTAACAGTCGATAATGCGTGTTTCGACCTAGATAACGCGTGTTTCAACCTAGATAACGCGTATTAGACCTAGACACTTAACAGTTGACACTTGCATCACATTCAAACGCAACTTTCAACTGTACGTGCAAATGAGTCTCAAAGATACTCGATTGCGTCTGTAAGATTTTATATATACATTAATGGTTGGCAATCTACGTGCCATTGTAGATGATTGGGTCTCGTAACAACATTAATAGTTTGATCATGCATGTCAAACTTATATACATTTAGCTAACAATCATTCACACAGTTTGATCATGCATGTCAAACTTATATACATTTAGCTAACAATCATTCACACGCACATATATAAGCTTCAACGTTACACAAGTGAAAAGTGAGAATTGAAGGATTCATTCATTGCAAAATGCAAGGATCAATACAGCTATCCAATCAGGCTGCTTTTAAAAAAGGTTAAAAGTGTTTTAAATGATGAGGATTCTTTCTGGATCCTCTTTGCTAAGGATCCTCACATCTTAGCCGTTCATTGTACATCGTGCGGTCATTTTTTATTAGGTAATATTTGTGTTTAATTTCAGCCAATTTTTGTTAGGTATTATTTGTGTTTAATTTTAAATAAAAAGCACTTTAAATGTTTTTTTATAAATAAAATGTCAAACATGTTTCTAATAAAAACACTTCTAATGAGGCGTTAACAGATCAAGGGCGGGAAAGTCGGTTCGACTACATAGTCGCTATGTCATCCTCTTTAACTCTTTAGGTTTTCTAAAAGAGATTTATCACTGTGCCAAGAACAATGCCCAATACAATAAGTGCCATAATACTTTGACAAGAAAAGTGTCATAATACAAGTGATAGATACATTAAAATATATATATATATATATATATATATATATCCTACTTATACTATAACAGGTGTACCAAATTGTATTCTCGACATACTCAAAACTTTCTCGTTTGGGACAACAGTAAGAAACAAGGAATCGGGGTAGGTAGAATGTGATTGTGAAGAAGGGCAGAGTTTTTTACTTTTTACCATGACAACAGTCTGGTCATCGGTGCCTGCGTAGTGTCTACTATGTATTCAAGATACCGAGGCACATGTATAGCCTTCTATCTCAATGATTCTAATTGGCATAAGCACTTTACATTATAAGACGCGACATTGCGAAAGTAAGAGATCATTAATTCAAATCTTATCGTTTTTAAGATTTCTCGAAACGGGGTATTTTTTTGTTCTCCTGTGTGTTGTCATGCAAGCTAAGAGCGCATTGTTAGGAGTGGAACAAGGGAAACTCTATATATAAAGCCAATAGAAAAGGTGAACACTGTTTTTGATGTCACCAAGTTTCAACAAAAATATTTGGACAAAAATACTCCTAAGACAAAAAACTTCAAATGCATCAAATAAGGCATGAGCATTCATCATTTTAACAGTATTTTCTTAATAATTAATTTTTGGGTAAAGTTTTTTTTTATTATTATAATTAGTACCTCACGATTGGCTAGCAATAATGTAATTCAATTTCTTTGTTTTTAAACACGTTCAAAACATGTTAAGAGGTATGTAATGCCGGTTATAAAAAAGGTCTTTCGTAGCAGATAATAATGTGATTAAATAAGTTGTCAAATGATTGTTTTTTTTTTTAACAAATGATATTATCTACACTAAGAGTGAGGAGGGGGTGGGTTTAGCCTCACAATGACCTAGCAATAATGTGATTCAATCAGTTGTTTATTAAATATTATTTTCTCTATTTTTAAACACGTTCAAAACACCTTAAGAGGTGTGTAATGTCGGTTATAAAAAAGGTCTTTCGCACGCGGATAATAATGTGATTAAATTAATTGTCAAATGATTGTTTTTTTTTTTTTTTTTTAAGAACGATTTTATCTATACGAATGGGAAATAGGTGGGCTTAGCCTCACAATGGGCTAGCAATAATGTGATTCAATCAATTGTTTATTAAATATTATTTTCTCTATTATTAATGTAAATTCTATAGAGACTGATTTTATTATGTGAATTCAGTTGCTTTAATTGGTTTATGAGGGGTTTCGTCTAGCATGATCTAAAATTATTCATTTACTTCAAATATTTGACTTTACATTTATCAATTTACGTATATAAATACATTTAAAAAGTATAAGTAGAGCGTAGTACACCGTGATTCAAAAAATATCTTCTACACACATATGAGCACGTGATTCAAAAAATATCTTCTGCACACACATTTGAGTATAAGACTAGTATCATGGACATAACGTTAGGAATATACATAAGTTACGAGCACATTGTGGAAACAGGGTCATACAAAAACAAATTAATCAGATCATTATCGAAATAGTAAAAGGACAGAATGTCGAATCATACAAACTAAAAAGGTTATCAAGACAAAGAATGGATAAACATCATCGAATTAATAAATGAAAAAAATGCTCATCAGTAAAACATTAAGACATCAATTAGAAAAAGAAAAATGTCAGAAATATCGCATTAGTTTACCCCCAACATTTTAATGTCATTTTAAATTAGTCTCAACATTTTAAAATATTTTGAACAAATATCTAATCTATTAAATATCACATATGTTAAGTTTCAGTTAATTTTTCAAACATACATTATATTCAAAACCCACTAACTAAATATATCATGGTCAACATTAATATTAATTGTCTCAAAAATCTAAACTTCAAATATAGATTATAAATTATAAAACTCAATGATCAAATAGGTATCGAATTGAATTGAAAATGGACCCACATTGAAATTACATCAAGAATGTAATATCCTAACAAGGAAGAGGATTAAGAATTCAAACTGGATTTCAAAGAGCTTGTTTTTGTTCATGTAATTTCCTCATTCGCCAGAACTTAGCTCATAAAACTTTCAGTCCTTCTTTGTGAGTGGTGAAGATGGTGGTGGCTGCATCATGGTAGTCCACACCATTTTAGCAACCTTCATAACCTTCTTTTTGATGTTGGCGGCTTGAGTTGTAAGGTGGAGTTGATGGTTTTGCGTTGTGTTTGGACACAATAACCTGATGGGGGCTGGTGATCTTAAGTTGGTGAAGGCTATATGCTTTCATGACTTTTTCTTGATTGTAGAGAAAAAGTAAGTCCTAGTTCATTTAACATATTTTTAACTTGACGTAACAGATATGACATTTCTAATAGGTTGAGTACTTGTTTGAAAACTTGAAATGTTAAAAAAAGTTGAAATCAATTTGAAATGACACTAAAAAGTTGGGGGTAAACTAATAACATTAATATAATCATGACTAATTAATTAGATTAGATTAGATATCTACTTGGGAAAAAGATTCTCTTCGAATCCCTTTCATCAAATTCACAAATCCGAACCTTTGAAATTTGATCTAACAGTTAAAAATATGGATCTTAAGTTATAATAACTTTAATCGTTGAATCAAATTTTAAGGATTCAGATCGATGAATTTGATGGATTGGATCGAAAGATAATCGCTTTCCATCTATTTGATACCACCAAAATCATCCACGTCAAGTCACTTAATTCGTCTGCACACGGGGCAAGCAGTTAAGCACCTTGACCAAATTTAGTAACACGTGTTATCAACCCAAATGCAAATTACAAGCTGGATCCCCATCACGTGACTTGTACGCTTGGATCACATAAATCACCGACTTGTAAAGGATAATGATATACTGCAGTCGCCTTCACTGTAACTACTGCGATCCCTCTCCTTATGACTGTTGGATGCAAAGTTATGATATGAGGACTGTTCGAATCGCATGTGCAGGATAATACTGTGGGTGATGATACATAGGAATGAATACCTTATTATTAAATACGGAAAAAGCGTAGATATTTTCAGACAATTTATTGCTGAGAGCTGTCACCAGTGGTCCCCACGCTTTCCATTTCGGGCCAATTTCGAAGGCTTGCGAAGCGATCTTATCGCAAATGCTATAAATAGCGGTCGCGTTCGAATTCTCTCTCATCATTCCGCATCGCTTTCTCTCTCTCCGTCTCTATCCCTGCGTTTCTCTCTCTCTACGACTTTCTCTGTTAGTTTCAGTCGGAGCTCCGGATATCGAATCGGATCCCCATCGCCGTTTGTTATCAGATTCAGATCGGCAACTGCACCGCTTTGTGTCGCAGCAGATTGAAAGTTCGTTATTCTTTGAGAAGTTCGTGTAATTGCGTAATTTGTTTTGATTTGATTTGAATTGGATTTCGTTTCTTCGTTGATTGATTACAATTGTAGGTAATTTGGTTCTGAAATTGCTGAAATTTGTGTTGTTTTTGTGATTCTATTTAACCTTTAGGTCTGTTTGGTGTGTTATTGCATGAATTCTGAAACTTTTGATTTCATGGTAACGTGCAATGAATTGTGTGAATTTATGGTGCATTGCGTACTCTGTGGTTTATTTGATTTGGTGAATTGTTGATTGGATTAGACCTGCTGTAGTATTTAATTTTGTGATAATTTTAGCTGATTGAGTGATGTAATTTGGTGGTGGTTGTTGCTAATGACGATAATGATTATGTTTTTTTTTTTTTTTTTGAACAAACGATATTATCTAAATTAAGAGAAGGGGGTGGGCAATGATGTGACTTAGCATGGGCTAGCAATAACGCGGTTGCCCAGCTAGATTTGGTCTTACAGTTTCCCATGAATGTATTTGGTTGGACTATCCACCGACCATAATTTTGGATATCCTCCTTGAGGATTTTGGGCCTTAGTGTACCATGACTTTTGTTTAATGAAAATCATGTATCGTTGCATTAAAAAAAAGTCGCCTTTCGCGAGAATCGAACTAAAACCTCTTAACTTACAAGTGAGAAGGAATATCACTATACCGTAGTACTAAGTGGCACGATAATGATTATGTTTGGTTTGCTAATTTTCGAGAGAAATGTTTAGCCCTGCTTGAAATGTTCTTATGGTGAAGACATGCTGAAGATATTGGTTGAAACGTGAGCGTTACTGAAGAAGTGGAGAATGAGTGAATTTCGAGTATGGACACAGTGAGCGTTCCGTGAGTAGTGATGTAGTATTTGACGGTTTTTCTACTGCAGTATCTGCAGGGCTGTTGTATCCGTTCTAGGGGTGAAATCACCAAGTGCAGAGCGTATATGCTTGTTTATCATGCTTCTGATTGAGGGGTTTGAATGTCTTAAAAGTAAAAACTGGGTCTTCAAAGCTCTAGCCCAATGTGGCTTCTTATATTACAAGTTTGGTCTTGTCGCCACTTTGTTGTCACAGCATTGTGAGTTTGCCGTATGGCGTAAATCTGAAATTCCTGGTGTGGCATGGTTTTCTGGGTTGTCTTCATCCATCCCCCCAAACAAGTGCTAGTCGAGCATTGATTCACTCTTGGTATTATGAGTCTCAATGCTCATACACTCTATGATCATTAGTCTTTCAAAACCTATCAATTTGCAACTATGGTAGTGAGACGGGTTTGGCACCCATTATTTTGGTTAGGAGGGTATTATCCGTGAGGCTGTGGCCTTGAAGGCGGGTTATCTTCTATCAGGGAAGTCAAGAGATAAAGTTGTGATTATTTTTGTAGTTTACGATGTTGATAATGAGAGAACTTATAAGGTTCGAGCAGAGCCACTCAAAGTCTGCTGGTATAGTGCTTTAAAATTTTTCCTGTTGGGTGAGTTCAGTACTCGAAGCAGAGATGGTGCGGAATTCCAATTGAGGTAGGCCTGTCCTCTATGGACAATCAACCAAACACATTTTTCCATCTCTAGCGTTCTTTCCCTATTTTTTTACAACTTTTTAAAACGCATTTGATTGTGTGATCTATTGTTTGTACCATAGGTTGGGGCGTCAAGTCGTCATGGCCAGTCTAGTTGGATTTGGTTGTGAGACTTCTTCAAGGAATCAAGTGATGCATTGTTATTTCTTATTTTCCAAAGATGGAATCTCTGGAGTTCCCGAGCGCTGCATTGTAGCTATTGTTTATGTATCTACTTGTTTTGATGAATCCTTCTCTTGGGGAAATGCTGATTGGAGCTGTTCAACCTTGCTTGGATTTGTTGTTGCTGATTTCAAATGCCTGCAGCATTATAGAAGAAAGCAGTGGCATGCGGTGTTTGCGTGCCTTGATCGGGTGACTAAATGCCTCTGAGGTTTAACAAGTGATGCTAAACTTTGTACATGCAGGTGCTTTAGGCTTATTTCCAGCTTCTAAGTATTGCCGTATCCATTTGGAGATATGCAAGATATAATGGTTAGGCAGAACATAATGGGAGATGCCCACTGTAATCTATCAAATGGCGAGTATAAACTCAAACTTGAATCGAAGGTTACTGGGGAGGCCACTGAATTGCTAGAGAAAGGATACATGCAGTATGGGTAATTATTCTTACTCATTTTTTTGTTGAATTTCTTTTCTTATTTGGTTGCCACGAAGATAACTTTATGATGGTTTTATTTTTCCAGATGTCCACACTACCAGCGAAGGTGCAGTATTAGAGCTCCTTGCTGCAATGAGATTTTTGATTGTCGCCATTGTCATAACGAAGCTAAGGTGAGTATTTGATTTTAAACGGTTTCAGATTGTAACCCATTATAAACACTTGTGTCAATTGTGTTGACTTTTCATTTTGGTGTGCAGAATGATATTAGTGTTGATCAGAAGCATAGACATGACATGCCGCGTCATCAAGTGAAACAGGTAAATCCGTTTATGTGTTGGTGCATCTCCTTATCTTCGCTTCTTAATAGGCTAACTTATACTGTTCCGCTTCGTAATCTGACAAAATATGCATGATATTTCAGGTGATATGTTCACTTTGCGACACTGAGCAAGAGGTGAGTTTGGGTTATTGACAGATTTATTGCTTTTGGATTTGTGTCAAGTCCTTAATCAAGATAGTTACAATTGTGAAACTAAGTTGGTGTAGCAGAAAAGAAGATGCTTTAGGGTTGAGAATTTTGCTCACATTTTTCTCAAGTGTCTTTTGTATGCTCTGCTTCTTTACCAGGTTCAACAAGTTTGTGTCAACTGTGGTGTATGTATGGGGAAATACTTCTGTGAGACTTGCAGGCTATTTGATGATGATGTAAGTGCCTCACTTTCTCTAAAGCTGTTTTAGTTTTCGATTATATATGATTAGGATAGTGGTGTAAGCCTGGCATGGGAAATTATGATTCATTTAAGTGTCGAGCTCGTGCAGGCGGATAAACCATTTTTGTTTTGTTTGCAGGTATCTAAGAAACAGTACCATTGCAATGGCTGTGGGATTTGCAGGTAGAATTTCCATATACTTGTTATAATTGTCTTTTTGAATAGCCTGGCGACTGAACTGTCATTACCTATTATGCAAGTTTCACTTCCGTATTATTTTTTGGCACCAGAACGTGATGGTCTTTTTATTCAATATGCTTTTTGAGGCATCGGTCACTCATGCACGTTTTCTTGTCTGCCTTTACCATTTTCTTTGTAGTTTTACGTGCCACCGAAATTTTTAATTACTGTTTCACTCAATCGGGTGCTCTTTTGTGACAGAATTGGGGGGTGCGAGAATTTCTTTCACTGCTACAAGTGTGGTAAGCAATGCCTGCCTGTTATTTTCAAAGAGATTTAGCATCCTTCTTATCGTCGCATTACTGATGTAAACCAACCTTCTTGTCAGGTTGCTGCTACTCAACGCTGTTGAAGAACAGCCACCCCTGTGTGGAGGGAGCAATGCATCATGACTGCCCTGTTTGCTTTGAGGTAAGACTGGAGTTTTGATTTTATCCGCGTATGAGTTATGACGGATACTAAAGTATTCTGTTTTGATATTGTTGATGACTTACCGAACATACGTTGGTGTTTTGCAGTTCTTATTCGAAACAAGAAATGATGTTACCGTCATGCCATGTGGGCACACAATTCACAAGAATTGCTTAAAAGAGATGAGGGACCATTATCAGTGAGTATATGACGGATTTCGTCTTTTGATTCCTTTTGTGTACCTGATTGAGCATCATAAGTAGAACTATCCAAGTGACCCGGTCGTTCATATTTGATGATAGATATGCTTGCCCTCTTTGCTCCAAGTCAGTTTGCGATATGTCTAAGGTATGGGAGAAATATGACATGGAGATTGCAGCTCAACCGATGCCTGAACCCTATCAAAACAAATTGGTACTCTCTCTCTCTCAACGTTTTCCTAGTGTGTTAAGTATTGTGGTTAGAATTCCTTCTTATTTGATCCTATCGGACAGGTTTCGATCCTCTGCAACGACTGCGGGAAAAGGTCACAGGTGCAGTACCATGTTGTGGCCCGGAAATGTCTGAACTGTAAATCTTACAACACTCGCCAAACGAGAGGCTGAGCCGGTGGCAATGTGGTTGCAATCAAATTGGTTTTGGCATTGATTATCTTTGTGCAGCTGCGGATGTGTCACGAGACTCGCAACAAGGGCTCCGGACTCTTTGGAACCCCTGGCCGTATCGGTGGTGGAAAGAAGGGAATTGTGGTCCTCCGTGTTGTCTTATGTTGGAGTGCTCTGGCCGGGGGTGCACCGTCGTGTTTCATTTGATTGTATTTTCTTGTCATGTTTTTGTTTGTGTTTGCTTTCCTTCGTAATTTAACGCAAGAGTAGCTGTGATGGTTTCTCAAGTTACCTCTGAAAGTTCTTTTCTCGTTTCTCTGTTTTGATTTTGTGCATCGTCCTCGTCTGCCCTGTACAGCCATTTTTGTCTTTTTATAGAGCGAATCAAATCTTGGTAAGCGTTAGATAAGTTCTGGTCTTAAGCAACCAAGTGTTTTTGGTATAGTCGTAAGTCAGTTGGATTACCATTCTCCATTATTAGTTCTGGGGCGAAGTTAGCTTCTTTGCTTACTCGACGAAAAGGAGAGGAGCATGCAAATGTGTTGGGGGGGGGGAGGAAAGCCCTGAAAAAAGGAATGGGCGGGGAGGTTACACTTTTGTAATAGTACCATGACTCGTACTTGGGGTCTCAAGGTAGCACTTTTTTTTTTATTTTTTTTATTTGGTCCTAATGTACATCCGCCTTGCGTCGAGACGCATGGATTTGGAGTTAATATGTTGTACCATACATTAGTTGCCCTCTAATTTAATCATACATTCTCAATGCCTCTACAAATTAATGACTCACAGGTCACAAAATATACTTTGTCCGAAAATTTTATTACTAGTCGTCGTGTTATGATATATGCGGGTAATATAATTCATATATCTTACCCAACACAGTTATAATAAATGAATTGATGAACTAATCATAATCATCACATCTATGACCTAAACTAATCATAATTATCAAATCCATGAACAATATATTTTTTTTTCTTTAAAGGGGAACAATTGGTGGCAAGTTACGGTTATTCACTCATCCTGCGATAACCGAGAAGACTTGCAGAGACATTAGGAAAAAGAAAAAAAAAAAAAAAAAATCTTATCTGCAAACTTACAGATGCTACAAAATGAAATTTGGAGGGAAGTAACGGCCAAAAATGCAAGATGGCCGTAGCCATTCCTACTCTTCTCTCAAGCTTATCTTCCACACAAAAAACAACCAAAAATGAAGTCTTTAATCAAACCACCCGAGGATCAAACTGCGCCATCACCTTGTTGAGATCCTGCTCAAACCTCAGAGAATTCGCACCGATCCACGCCCGATTAATCACCACAAACCTCATCCGTGACCCCTCCACGGCGAGCCACGCTCTCTGGTTCTTCATCACCATCGAACATTCTCATCATGCTCATCAAATTTTCAGCCAAACCCACGAGACAGAGACCGTTATTTGTAACACCCTTATGGAAAACAAGCTCCGAAATGGAGCTTTTAGAGATGTACTTGTAACTTACTGTTATATGGTCAGTGAAAGAGTGCCTTTGGATGCATCCACTTTCCACTTCTTGATTCATGCTTGTTCGAGGCTTTTGGCCTTTCGACACGGGACAGAGATCCATGGACGGATTTTGAAAAATGGGTTGGGGGACAATAGGTCCCTGGTTAACAATTTGATGGGATTGTATTCGAAATGTGGGAAGGTGGATGAAGTGCGGCAGCTGTTTGAGGTATTGCCTGAGAGAGATGTGGTTAGTTGGAATACGATGATATCGTGCAATGTGCACATGGGAATGTGTTGTGAGGCTTTGAGTTTGTTTCAGGAAATGCAGGCTGATGGGGTCAAACCCGATGGGATTACGATGCTTAGCTTAGTTTCTGCGTGCGCAAAGCTGAGGGATTTGGAAACGGGGGAGGAGTTGCACCGGTATATTGAGGAGAATGGATTGGACATTGGGGGGAATTTGATGAATTGTATGGTGGATATGTATGTCAAGTGTGGGAGAATGGATAAGGCACTTGAGCTTGTTGGTAGAGGAAGCTCTGAGATTGATATTGTTTTGGGGACTATTATGGTTGGTGGGTATGTGAAATTTAATGAAATATGTGCTGCTAGGCGCCTGTTCGATCAGATGGCAGAAAAGAACTTGATTTCATGGATGACGATGATTTCGGGTTATGTTCAAGGAGGTTACCATAAGGAAAGTCTGGAGTTGTTTAGGCAAATGAGGGAAACAGATTTGATCCCAGATGATGTTCTTATGGTCCCAGTACTTTCGGCATGTGTTCACGTGGGAGATTCCGGGATAGGCAGATCCATTCACGGTCTGGTTGTCAAATATGGAATGAATGTTGAAGGATTTCTTGGGAATGCTCTGATAGATTTGTATGCCAAATGTGAAAGGCTGTCCGAGGCTTGCTTAGTTTTTGAGCAGTTGCCTTGCAAGAGTGTCGTTTTGTGGAATTCGTTGTTGGATGCGTTTTGCAGAAGTGGAGATGTTAGGAAGGCTAGACTCTTCTTCAATGAGATCCCTGAGAAGGATGTGGTCTCGTGGAACACCATGATCAACTGCTATTCTATGTCTCATCGATTCGGGGAAGTGTTTGGGTTGTTCCGTAAGATGCAGAGTTCAAATGTACAACCCGACAATGTCACGTTAGTCAGTGTACTATCTTCATGTGCCAGTGTTGCAGCCCTGAATCATGGCATTTGGGTTCATGTCTACATAAAAAAGAAACACATTGAAGTAGATAACATGTTGGGAACTGCTTTGATCGACATGTATGGAAAGTGCGGAAGCATCGAAAAAGCCTACGAGATATTCTCAGAGATGACTGAAAGAAATGTGTTTGTGTGGACTGCTATGATAGCAGCACATGCCATGGAAGGGCAAACCACGAAAGCTATTGATCTCTACACAAAAATGGAAGCCCTATCAATAAAGCCGGATCACGTCACTTTCGTAGCTCTTCTATCTGCTTGTAGCCATGGAGGCTTAGTCAATGAAGGATACAGATACTTCAACAAGATGAGTAATGTCTACAACATTGTTCCTAAGATCCAGCACTATGGTTGTATGGTTGATCTCCTAGGTCGCGTCGGGTGCTTAGACGAGGCAGTAAAATTCATCGAAAACATGCCCATTAAACCAGATATCTCTATTTGGAGTTCCTTGTTGAGAGCATGTGGAAGCCATCGGAACGTAACACTTGCAGAAAAAGCATTTCAGCAGCTCATAGAAATAGACCCTCAAAGTGCTTCTGCTTATGCTCTTCTTTCCAACATTTATGAAAAAGCTGGAAGATTGGATGACGTGAGCTGGGCAAGAAAGAAGCTACATGAACTAGGAGTGAGAAAGCAGCCAGGATGCAGTCTGATAGAACAAGATGGAAATGTACACGCATTTACAGCTTGGGATTTTTCAGACCCTCAATCTGCTGAGATTTATGCAATGCTGGATGAGATGAAGTGCTTACTACAAAAGCAGAAGCCGGAAGAAACTTCAGCTTACCACAGTGAAAGACTGGCAGTTGCTTTTGGTCTTATAAGCAATCCTCCGAGAACTCCGATTCGAGTAGTGAATAATCTGCAGATATGTAGAGATTGCCATTCAGCTATGAAACTGATATCACAGGCGTATAACAGAGAGATTGTAATCAGAGATAACTACAGATTCCATCGGTTCGTTGACGGAAACTGCACTTGTAAAGATTGTTGGTGAATTCATATCATAATTTCAATCTGTATGCTCAACAAACTTTCATTTCCATCCACTCTAAAGATCAATCAAAATTTGCTAAAAATCAACAGTGCTCCGAGGTATTGAATACTCCGCTACTTAGAGCCGTTAGATCCAATTCAACGGCTGTTATTCAATACTCCGGAGCATTTGTCCAAAACTCGATGATGAAGAGAAAGACTTGTATGTAATAGTACTACTTTTTATATATTCAGTCAAAAACTGGTTCAAGATTACACAGCAACTCTGGCCGCAAGAGAGAGTAAAGGCTGAAGTAGTAAAAATGGGGAGCCAAAAAAGGCGGCTATCGCCCTTTTACTTGAATTACAAGGAAATATAGTACTTTGATGGCATACATCAAATGTCTCATCTTATGGAAAGCAAAACTAGTTAATTTTGAATCCTATCATCCACCAAGACCGTGAAAGCTGAAAACACGATTAGCAAACGAGTGAATTTACAAAACGATCATCCATGGCTGCCGGGCGATGCCCACAAACAGCTCTTTCTAAACGGATGATCAGCTGCGTCTGCGAGAGGCTCATCAATCACAGGCATTGTGGCTGAGGATGAGAGGCATCTCTTATTTATCGGCAAGCAAGCCAGTTTCAAAAAGTTCCTCATTCGACTCGAGAGGTTTCCCAGAAGACTGGTCATTGCATTTTTCCAACTCCTCATCAATCAAAATTTCCTCCGACCGGCAACTCAAACTGCAAAATGCTTTCTCACCCCTGCAAGAAGTCATATGATTATAATCATACTAAAACCAAAACTATTTAGCAAAGCTTTTGCATATCATAAGAAGGCTAGCAGATGTGTCTGTTTCGGGAAATGTACCTGTATATGTATATATCTTTGCCCTCTTCCAATTTCTTGTTACAATAGTAACAGAAGCTCAGGAAATTGTCTGAAGGGTAGTGACCAAAATTCTCCAAGCTCGAACCCGGGTGGGCAAATCCAATTTCCTCTTCCACATTCTTACCAAAATTGTTCACATCCTCAGAGTGACATTCCAAAATGCAGTCACCAAAGATGTGAGTTTTTTTGGGATTGGCACCATGGGAGATTACACAAGTATAATCCTCAGAAAGCTCAATCTCACTTGCTGAAAGAGACCCGACAAACCCATTGCTAGACTCGATGGATCCAGTTTTCATTTGGGTGGCTAAATTGGGGCTTCCTCCAATAACTTGATGGGTGGTTAAATTTTCCGGGCAAAAATCTCCAGAAGTGGAGTTGGGGTTAAGGTTGCTCAATCCTGATAGGGTCGAAAATGCTCTACCAGAATCTAATGAACAGGACCGGATTTTCCCGAATGACTCAGGTTCTGATGGGGCTTCTCCGATTTCGAAAAGAACATCAGAACTACCCTTCTGTAAAGGAGATTTGATTTTGGAATGAGGGGAAATTGCATAGTTCTTAGGCAGAGATTTCGGTGAATAATCAAAACACTTGGCATTGGACTGAGGCTCTGGGATTTTATTAATCCTCATTCCGGGTCCAAAAAGAATGTTCTTACTCTCAGATGACTGAGGAACTTTCCCGAAAATTTTCACATCATCAATAGAATCTATGATGCTTAATCCTACTTTACTGCTACCCCAGCTCCTCTGCTGCCCCCCATCATGGTTGGACCTTGGGGACCTAAAGGGGTAACCTAGATTGGAAAAGACCCTAAAATCTAGAGGAGAAGTTGGGCTCCTAACTGCATCATAATCTGATAAACCCTTATGACTCAACCCCACAAACAGACCAGGAACACTGAAAAAAGAGTTGCTTTTAGGGTTGTGCCCTAAAACATCAGACCCAGCAGCAGCATCAGAAATTGGCAGATGACCCATTTGGTGCTGATCCTTCTGAACGGACCTGCTTCTCTTCCTCAGCATTCTCTCAAATTTCCCCCTTTTGGGAAACCAAAAGCCCCCTTTTCTGTACCCAAAAAAAAAAAATCAACAAGTTTTACAAATCAATAAATACATTATTTCTACCATATTCAGAAGCTAACTAATCAAAGATTATTCAACAGCTAATAATCCATTAATCATCTGCTTAATCCATGAGCTGCATTGCAGAAATAAAGGAGAAAATACACAAAAATCAATAAACCTCACACATACACAAAGAACTTGATGCCTTTCAGTTGAAAGATATATTTCGGTGGTGGTTTTGGCTCACCCAAATGAATAATATAAAGATTTTTATTTTCCTTTTCTTTATTGGGTAGATTATTAGAGAGCATTTAAGGGCGTCTGGAATGACAGAGAAATATCTAATCAAATCCAAGGCAGAGGAAAAAATGACTTTCTTGGTAAAAACTCAATGTAGGGAGAAAAGGGGGTTGAATCCCTGAAAAATCATTTAATGCATTACCAACAAATAATTAAAATCAACTTAATTAATTGCAACAGAGAAAACCCAGATAGAAAAAACCCTTTTAATCCGATCAAACATGCATTAGAAGGCGATTAATCCCCCAAGAAAAACAAAAAGCTTGAATCTTTTAGCTCAATCCGCAAAACCCAGAAAAAAATTAATAGAATAAACGGATTAAACTCGAAGAACCCAGCATTGGATTCAAGGAAAAAGAGTAACTGAGATGAACGATGAGTTAAAAGGAGGAAAAACCCGCCTGGGTTCTTTCTCTCTCTAGCTCTGGAAATTTCAGCGAGATGATGGCTCCGATGGAAGAAGGAGGCCCAAATGTAGTAAATATATGAAGTTTTTGACAATCGATGTTTCTATCTGTGTGTGAAACTTGTTTTCCACTCCTCTCTCTCTCTCTCTCTCTCTCTCTCTCTCTCTCTCTCCCCTCTCTATTTCGTGCCTCAAAATCAGCGAAGCAGTGAGCTTCTGAAATACTCCTCACTCTCTCTCTCTCTCTCTAGAATAAAATTATGTCTGTCTGCAACAATGTATTTTTGCCCAAAGAAATGGCTTTTGTACGTATTTTACCAGCATCCGCCACTACATACATCCCTTCCTCCTCCTTCTGTTGCCACGTCAGCACCAAAATGGTTTTGGACCACTTTCTGGTTTATTTTTGGGAAATTTCGAAAGAATGCATGTAAAAAGTAACTGAGATAATTATTTGGAGTAAAATCCTTTCAATCTCAATCTAGGTGATAATCAACTTACATTGAATTGTGTGTCGCTTATAGTGATTAAGAGCGTTTATTATCATTTACGAATCTATTGGTTTGTATCCTCTTTCTCGAGATCTATTGATCAAGGTTAATCTACATTGAATTTCGAATAATACGTTAGTAATGGAATTATTTTTTAAGAACTTATGCTGCTTAGACCATCTCCAATGGTTGGGCTAAAAGCCAAATATTTTAGCCCGGAAAATTTAGTTTTTAGTCCAGAAATAGCTTTTCTACTCCAACCGTTCTAGCCTAAAATTTTAGCCCGGGATTATTAAAGAATGAACTTAGGCTTTTTTTTTTTGTTAAATTAATTTTTTTTATAAATAAATATGTAGACTATCATAAATTAATTTTATTAACATTTTAATCTAAAAAAATTTAAATTCAGATAAATATTGGGTGGAGTCCACTCCGATTTCTGGGCTAAATTTTGGGGGGAATTTGGCCTTGGTTTAGCATTTAGCCCAAATTTTTCCCTTGGGTTGGAGTGGGTTTGGAGGGAAATTTTGGAGGGTAATTTAGCTTTTAACCCACCATTAAAGTTGGTCATATAGTATAACAGTTATTGCCACATAGTGCGTAAAAGTTTAAGTTTCGTCCTTCAGCATTTTTAATCAACAATAACAATGGAAGATACTTCATGATCTATATTAATTACACATTAATCAATTTTCATTTGTGTACCATGTATTAGCTTCAAAATTAAATTTAACAAAAGAAATGTTTTTCACACGTTCATCTTTCTTTCTAACCTTTAAATAAGTAAAACAAAAATCAACGATTAAGATCAAACACGAAATAGTAACTTTCTTGTACAAGAAAAGGGGAATTAGGCATTTTTACGAAGGAATGGTAGTGGTAAAAGTAAAAAATGGTGGGGTAACTTGGTAATAATTGGACTAAATGTAAAGTACTGGTGAGGGGGTGAAATGGGTCAAAGGGGCAATTAAGAAAAGAGAAAATTGGTTCAGCACTTTTCTCTTTACCGTTTCTTGCTGAGTCATCACAAGACGACAAATGAGTCATGGTTTCAATTATGACGGACTGACTAACTGACAGACCTTTCGTTCCAAAAAAGGAATTAACTGACAGACCCTCACGGCTCTTAACGTGGGCTGGTAGCTTGACTTGACGGAGTCATTTAACTCATTTCATTTTTATAACACTTGAATTTTTCTATTTTGGCAAGAGGTCATTTTCAGATTTTTTTATCAAGATCATCGGATCAAATGATTCAGAATTCTGAAATTTCATTCAAGAGCTCATATGTTTTGATCTCTTAAAAGTTATAATAATTTTTTTACGGTTGAATAAAATTTTAAAGGTCCGGATCACTTGATTATGTGACATTGGTGAAAAAAATCTGCTTCATTCTATTTTGGTGGAAAACACACTTTGATATTTGAATTACTTTTGTTTCAAGACACTGTTCAGTAAATATCTTTTAAATTCGGAATAAATGGGTGAAAACTCAACATCGTAATGAACTCATTCATCTAAAAAACATGGATGCGCTCTTTGTGAATGTATCTTTTATCTAGCTTCCTTATTTTTCAGAGTGCCAAGAGAGAAATTAAAGTAACAATTATGCATGATAAGAGCATCCCCAATGAAGGCTTTATCCTCCATGAGGTTACCACATTTCTAGCCTTAGCGAAAAATTTCATCCCCAGTGAGCCGGAAAGTGGGGTTAGATCCATCACTGAGGCTAGCAACTTCCTTTCTTGAGTAGTATAAAATCGGGGTACATCTAACCTTAAAAAACAGTGGGTCCCACAAAAAAAGTAGCTATCCATGTGAGCAAAATTCTATCACTCTCCCTCCACTTGCAAATACACTTATACTCTCCTTTTATTATTTTTTAAATTCTTTTTTCTTATTTTTCTTGCAATTTGGCTAATTAATGATTGTTTTAAATTCCATGAAAATTAAAATTTCAAATTGATTTAACGTTCATGGGCATTGATGGGTGAAATTTTCAAATAATTTTTTTCAAAATTGTATGATACTAATTTACCAATTGGTGCTAGGTAAATTGTTGTGTTATACGTAAAAATCAAATTATTTCAAAGGGCGAAGTGGGGGTTTGTTTATTTCAACGGATGAGATTGAGATAAGGGAATCTAATCCAATGAACGATTCATAAGTGATGAAATCTAACTTTGTCACAATTTGAACTTTTTAGCTTGAAGGGTTCATAAAAATAAAAAAAAAATAAAAATTAAGATTAGCACGTCCAAAAATCAACTTAAGAAAAGCTAACACAAAAAAAAAAAAAAAATCATCGCTTAATCAAATTACAACATAAATAAATATATATATAACCTCATATAGAGCCCGAAAGATATAGCCCCTCATTGTGAGAGATTCTTTTATAAAGCCCCAAAGATTCCTCGAAGCTTTAAAATGGACTATATCCATCATTTTTCTAGCCCCATATAGGATGCTCTAACTTTATTATTTGTTGAAACCATCACTTTTTAGTGCATTTCAAGTGTGTTTGTTTAGCCTCACTAATAAATTAATAATCATTGAACTAGACTGCATTAGGTATTGGTCTAGTCCTTTGTTTGTTCCGTGTTGAGATTAAGATCAATAAAACTAAAGGGACTCGCACAAGGAAAAACCCTTCGCTAGGAGATCTTAGCACCACCCCACCCCCCCCCCCAAAAAAAAACCATGGGACCTCCAAGACCTCCCTCCTCTTTGTTTGCTCTCTGCCTCCTACCCGTGTTGTGTGTTTTCTGTTCACAATCTAGCTCCCTCCTCTTTGTTTGCTCTCTGCCTTCCTGCCCGCGTTGCATGTTTTCTGTCCACAATATAGCGAACACTACCAGACCACCACACTCTCTCCCCTCTCCACGTTATGCTTGACGACAGTGCCTCCCTGGGTGAGCAAATCCAAATTGCCATTCACCAAAAGCTCGATGCCAACTCTCATCTACGCGTTCGTGCTCGACCACACCATCTGCAACTCTAACGCCTGCATCCATCGGCAAATGTTTCATCTCGTTAGGGTTCATTGGGTTGTGCCCGGTTCCTGAATTTGAAAAGGAAGACAAAAAGAAAAGTAAAGAATAAAAAGGAAGGAGAAGCATCTAGAAAGAAAGAGAGAGAAAAGAAAAAGAAAAAGAAGCGGGAGAGAATTAAAAAAATGACAAATAAATATTTAGGTCGCAAAATTAATTTAGCCCGTGATATTGTCTAATATTGTATTGCGATTTAGTTTGACATTGTATTAAATGCCTTATTATTCTTATGCTAGTTAGTTCATGTCAAGTTAATTCAACTTAGTCTCTGAATTTAGTCCAATCCAAGATAGTCCGGTAAAACAAACACATCTTTCATGTCTAGTTTCTATTAGCTTCAAAACAATTATGTTATATTTAATGGCCTCTTAGCTTAAAAAGATGGGCAAAGATTGAAAGAATTAGATCTATTTGTCAATTGAAAAATGTTAAGGGGATTTTCTCAAAAGTGTAATTTTCTAGGACTTTTTGTAATCTCACAGTAACGTTAATTCTCATGCTAATATTATAAAACATTGTACAAAAAATATGAGGTGGTAAAAAATTCATAGAGAGTCCCATTAGCATTTCTCCAATCAATTTGTCTTTGAACTTGTATTGAGCTGTCAATTTCTCTCTTAAACTATAATTTTAACTAATTACCTTCCCAATCTTTTATAAATAGTCAATTTCTCTCTTAAACTATAATTTTAACTAATTACCTTCCCAATCTTTTATAAATAGTCAATTTCTCCTTTACGTTAGATTTTGAATTCTTTCATCCAATTTTCCATTCATTTTAGTTACATGAACAACACATGACAACTGTATGAAGGCAAAAGGATAATTCTATTTTGATGAATTAGGGGCAAAGACAATACTTTGCAATTGCTAATTAGACTCCCATGGCTAATCTTCAAACATAAAACATACGAAGTCAGATAGGAGAGAAGAAGAAAAAAACAATTTGATGTTCACATAAGGATAAAATTCCTTAGTTGCCTTCAAACATTTGCCATGTGTTATCCATATGACCAAAAAGAATGAAAAATCAGATACAATCAAGATTTTGAGGAGAAATTAACAATTCCTTACAAGTTTGAGAGCGAAAATCTACAAATGAATTGATTTGTAATTAACTAATAATTTACGGCCTCTTGAAAAACAGATTTATTTAATTTGACGTGTGGTGTGCATCAATTAATGGGATTTGGATCCCATCTGAGAATTCTAAAAATCCTCGGATCCTATCATTTCATCGTACATTGTGAAATAAAATATCATTATGAATTTTTTTATTCAAAAGTAAACATTAACATAACTTAACAAAATCTAATCGCACGATAAACGATGAATGAATATAATGTATATCCTCGTAAAGAGAATCCTCATCTTATCAATGCATATGTAACATCGCTCCTACTCTTCTTCTCAAGTACTCCATTGGAACTTAACGGCGGTTAAAAACTTTAGATGCAAGCAAGCAAATGAATCAAAACAAAACACAAAGGAAAAATAAGTAGGACCATTTCCCTGCAATGAGATTACGACATTTCCTTACAGACTCACTTTTGTGTTTCTCTCATAAATCCCATTAACGTGACAAATCCTTATTTTATTTTGTATTTTTTTTTTAAGTTTTTCAATAACATATTTTGTTGCTTAATGACGATTGTTATGAGTTCACATACGTATAGTTTGTTAATCGCTGAAATTCTTTTTAGAAAATTCTATTTCAATCTTTGAAGAAGATTGTTTTTATAAAAAAGCTGTTTATAAGATTAAAAACTAACTTTAGTCCTTGACATTTAATTGTAACAATCAAATATTAATTAGGTTGTAATAGCTATTGAGCTTTTGTATGTAGGTTATATAACTTATATTGATCCTCATAAACAATAAAAATATTATTTGACAATTATTATTAAGTTCCCACAATAAAAAAAACCACATACATCATATATTCTTCATTGTGCGTAAATTTCTATGTATATGCATCTAACATACCTATGTATGTACTATAGTTATGTTCCGAGATATTTTGTACCGATACAATTGTATCGAAACTTATGTCCCAATGCAATCGTACCAGGACCGGTCCAGAGATTTTTGAGGCCCGGGACGACGCTAAAAAATGTGCCCTCACTTCATATAAAAAAATTTATTTATTTTCTCACAAAAGACATCAATAGAATTATATTTAGAAAAACACTTCAAACTCAATAATTTAAAAACACGGAATAACTAATTTATTTTGTATCGAGAGAAGGAAACCAAAAAACTTCGGGCTTACAAGTAGATAGATTATGAGTTTTGTTTTCCATCTAAACTTTTAAGTGAGCTATTTTTTCTTATTTACTAACTTTAATATAAGACTAAGAATATAATAATATTTTCGAGTCTTTAAGGATATGTATAAGTAATGAATGAACACTAAATTAAACTTTTTTATGACACGTAATATTATTTGCAAATTTGGTCTAAAAAATTAGTTTACGTGTTACTCTTTGTTGAATATTAAACTTGAATTAGAACGGATATTTAAAAATAGCAAACCACATAACTACTAGCTAGTAAATAAATTAACAACCAAACAAAAATTTGTAAAAAATTGAAAAAAAATACTCATGCTCATAGCATTTCAAACTTAGGACCTCTCGTTAATTTTAAACAACAACAAAAACCATTGCTTGTAATTAAACTTCTTGATCATTTAGCCAAATTTTATAAATTTATACTATTATGAAAAGAAATTTATAAAAATTGGAATGTAAATAAATACACACGGTGTTTTGAACTTAAGACCTCCTCATTAATTTTAAACAACAAAACCACTAGTTATAGTTAAATTTCTTTGTCTCTAAACCAAATTTTATAAATTTATACTCTTATAAAAATATATATAATATACCATCCTAATAATTTTGGTGCCCCCAATTTTTTTGGGCCCCAGACGATCGCCCTGCCCGCACTGGGCCTAGGCCAAGCCTAAATCGTACCGAAACTGATGTGCCGATATATTCGTACTGAAACTTATGTATTGATACATTCATACTGAAACTTATATATCGATACATTCATATCAAAACTTATGTACTGATGCAATCGTACTGAAACTTATATATTGATACATCATACCGAAAACTTTGTACTGATACATCAAATCAAAACTTATGTACCGATGCAATCATACCGAGACATATGTGTTGATACTTCCATTGTGACATCCCGTCCCGGGATTATTAGAACATACGTATGAAATTACCATTTTACCCCCTAGTTCGTTACCTTACGTGTAGTTTTGTGTTGTGTGGTGTTGTAGGACCACACACACACTCATACACCCCGTCTCACTCTCCCGGGATTCCCTCCCTCTTTTCCTCTTCTCTGTCTCTCTCTCTCTCTCTCCCCGAGTTCTTCTTCTTCCTTCTGCAAACATACGGACATATACACACATATACTCAAACCTTCACAAATCAAGAAACCAAGACCACCCTCGTGCTCGTGGGGCTGAGAGGAGTCCAGTGGTGCCATTTTCAGGTAAGAACTTCAACGTTTTCACGTCGATATCGCCATGTCCGTTTTAGTTACTGTTCATGCAAGATTAATTTAGTGAGTTTTTGGACATTTGAAGCTTATAGTTGTGTTTGTGAGGTTCCCAGGAGCTTGGGAGTAGCTCGTTGGGTGAATTTGGACGTCAAGATCGTTGGTTGTGGAGTTGGCCGAGTTTTGAGTTTGAAGACAGGTATGATCGTGTGATTTTTAGGCCTTAAAACTAGTCTATCGTGATTCTACTAGTCCTAAGCTTCATTTTGGTATAAAGATCGTGAAAAATGGTTGAAAAACGAAGGAGAAAACTAAGTTTGAAATTTTCCCAGTTTTCCGGCGCCGGAGTCTCGCCGGAGAAGAAAGGAGAATATTCCGTTAAGTTTAACGGAATATTCCTAACGGCAGTGACGGCGTCAGTTAAGTTTAACGGAATATTCCGTCAGTTTAACGGAATATTCCTGACGGCGTCAGTTGACGCCGTCAGTGTGCATGGCACGTGGCCGCGCGTGGGGGGCGCGTAGGTCCGTGCCTATTCAGGCGCATGGGGGCGCGTGCGGGGTCCAAAAATTATTTTAAAAATATTGTGGTGATCCTGAGGTTGTGTAGAGCACGTTGGTATATTCAATTGTCCATTTTGAGCAATGTATGAGAAGTTATTACGAGAAGTTGGTTATGTGCTTTTAAATTAACGTTTTCGTAGCTTTTTCGCGTATAGGTGATACGTATCCCGAGGACGAGCGTACACACTCTAGGCAGGGGGGCTACGACCCTTCCACTTATCAGTGAGTGTGCTTTTGTTTTCCGTATATACCTATATACAATTATATTCCCAGAAATAGATTAAAAAGGGTTAATTGATTTATGCCATGTACCTTATTATTATCGCTTATGCATCATCACATGCATTAGTAGCGGCATACATTTATATATGTGTATTTAGTGCTGTGGACGCACAGGTAAGTGCCAGGTAAGTGGTATTCATGTTTGTATTTCAGTAGGAGCTTGAGATGCTTAGAGAGCTCATAATCTGCACCCCCGGTGTTAGTGCTCCCGCCCAGAGAGGGGCAGAGTCCTTCACGTGATGTTCACCCGCACCACACGCTCAGCTTGGATCCAAGTAGGTGCACAGTCTTGTCGTACAGACCACATTAGGTGGTTCCGACTCGTAGGTGACCCGCGATTAATCGCACAGTCTTCACGTGATCGTAGCACTAGAGCGTATATATTACACCCAGTCCTGTCGTACAGACCACGTTAGGTGGTTCCGACTCGTGTGCAGATTCAGTTATTGAGTTTGAGATGGAGCTCTATATGCAGCCGTACAGGTCACGTTAGGTGACTCCCGGCTGCCAGATTATATGTTATTGAGATGAGTTATGCTTGAGCATTTACATTTATTATGAGATTCTGATGTGGCATATTCTCAAGCATGAATGGCATACTTTGGAGCATGATTGGCATACCTATACATACGTATATATGTTCATTTTCTGGGAAGTATACAGGTTTTACGGCAAGGGGTTAGAATGTATTTTGCTAAAGAGTTTTCAAAGAGCTTTGTTTTTGCCCACTCACGCTTTTGTTTTTGCGCCCCTCCAGGTTCTAGTGGTCTAGCAAGTTCGGTGGTTTTTCCCAGAGGGCGTCCCGGCATTTCTGACAGACACTCACCATTGTAGGGTCACCTTCGGGTGTATTTAGGTCGTATCTTTCCTTTTTGACTGCTGTAGACTTGCTCTGAAATTGTGTCTCACATACGCTAGCACTTGTTTTAGTACTTGTATGCTAGTTTTTTTAATTATTAGTACTTTTATATTACCTTCTTAATAGCTTCCGCATGCGCACATGACTACGTCACCTTCGTGTGACGGCCAGCACTCCCTGATCTCGGTCGGGGTGTGTCAGTTTGGTATCAGAGCCTAGTTTTGGCAGTCCTGTGTCTTTGTGAGTATTCTAATAGTTGGTGTCTTCTGTCAGAATCATGCCGCCTCGTCGGGAACCACGTCGTTCTTCTGAGTCTAACTTCCCCGATTTTGCTCAGTTGGGGGAAGTTATTGCTACAGCCCTTCAGACAATTATCCGCCCTCCCCAGAGGACTCCTCTGGAGACTATGTATAATCTGAAGTTGGATAAGTTCAATGGTAGTGAGGGTCACGAAGGCGCGGAGCATTGGTTGGAACACATAGAGAAGACTTTCCGTGTGTTGCATAATCAGGGGAACCTTCCTATGGACAGGTGGGTCGAGACAACCTCATGGTTTCTGGAGATGGAGTCTGCAGCCTGGTGGGAGCAGGAGCTTCGTAGGTTGACTCCAACTCAGAGAACTGATTGGAATGTTTTCAAGGATGTGTTTCAGAGGAGATTTGTACCCCCTGAGTATATTGATTGTAAAAAACAGGAATTCACCGAGTTGAAACAGCGGAAGTTGACGGCTAACGAGTATTATCGTAAGTTCACTGATCTGTCTCGTTACCATCCGGACGTCGCAAGTAATCCGGCGGAGATGCTTCGTCGTTTTCGCTTGGGCACTAGGAAGAGATGGCGTTCTATGGCAACTACTATTCACTGTGAGTCCTACCAGGAGTTCTATGAGATACTATTGAGGATTGAGGACTCTGAGAATATGTCGAGTGACAGTGATGAAGAGAAAAACGGCAATCAGAAGAAAGATGACAAAGGAAAAGGTCAAACGTCACTTGGGCCTCGCCAAACTCAGAACTTCAAAAAGGGTGGTACTAGTTCGAGTTCGTCTAGTGGTGGTTTCAGTGCCTCTGGACAAGGACGAGGAGGTAGGTTTTATGGAGGTGCTCGAGGCCAGAGACAAGGTGATGGTGGCCGGAACCGACCCCCAGTTTGCCGTAGGTGTAATAACCGACATTTCAGCGAGTGCAGGCGTGGCAGCGGTAGTTGTTACACGTGTGGGCAGATGGGACATATAGCTGTGAATTGTCCTCAGGGTCAGCAGCAGAAGCCGCAGCAGACCTTTATGCCGCCACCTGCACCGATTCGGCAAATCCAGGGTCCGAGTAATTATGGTCAAGCAGGTAGAGGTGGTGCCTATCACTATCAGGGTGATGCTGTTCCCTATGCTCCGGGACAGTATCAGTACCCCCAGGACCCGTATTCACAAGGTGGTTATCCCCCGTATCCCAGCAGTTACATGCCGTATCCTCCAGCTCCAGTAGGTGGTTCTCAGTGGTACCAAGGAGGACAATATCAGCAGGGTGAGATTGCCACTAGTAGTGCAGGGTCTTCGAGACAGTTGAGTCAGCCCAGTCAGGGGCGTGGAGCTCAAGGTCGCGGTGTTCAAGCGAGCAGAGGTCGTGGCGGACGACAGCAGGGCCAGGGGCATATTCACAATATTTCCCTGCAGGATGCTCAGAACAACCCGGACTTGATTATGGGTACGTTAAACATTCTTGGTTATTTTGCTAGAGTCTTAATTGATTGTGGAGCTACACATTCCGTTATTTCTCATACATTTGCTCAAGTGACGCAACCTCGCCCCACACCTCTAGGGTACGATTTAGAGTTCGCTATGCCTAGAGGAGAGAGATGTGTTGTAGATTGTATGTACCCAGGATGTCCAGTGATAGTAGAGGGTGTTGTTATGCCAGCTGATTTTATCCCGTTAGATATTGTCGATTTTGATGTGATTTTGGGCACGGATTGGTTGCATTTCTATCGTGCCAACATTGATTGTTACGGGAAAGTAGTTACGTTTCACCGTCCTGGATTACCTGAGGTTACTTTTGTGGGTGAGCAGAGTGGGGTGAGACACGGTGTTATTTCGACCTTGCGAGCGAAGAAGTTGTTGTCTAAAGGTTGTCAGGGGTATCTAGCTCATGTGGTGTTAGATGAGACCGTTCCTAGCAGAATTGAGGATGTGAGAGTGGTCAGACACTTCCCTGATGTTTTTCCTGAGGATTTACCTGGTTTACCCCCAGATCGAGATGTGGATTTCACTATTGAGTTGCTTCCAGGTACTAATCCTATTTCATTAACTCCTTATCGTATGGCTCCCGCTGAGTTAAGGGAATTGAAAGTTCAGTTACAGGAATTAGTGGATAAAGGGTTTATTCAGCCTAGTACTTCGCATTGGGGCGCTCCAGTGTTGTTTATGAGGAAGAAAGACGGAACTTTGAGGCTGTGTATCGACTACAGGCAATTGAATCGGGTGACGATTAAAAACCGTTATCCATTGCCTCGTATCGATGATTTGTTTGATCAGCTGAGAGGTGCTTGTGTATTTTCTAAGATAGACTTGAGGTCTGGGTACTATCAGCTGAAGATTAGTAGGGATGATGTTCCTAAGACGGCGTTCAGGACTCGTTACGGTCATTACGTGTTTCTGGTTATGCCATTTGGGTTGACGAATGCACCAGCAGCTTTCATGGATTTAATGAACCGGGTATTCCAGCCTTACCTGGATAGATTTGTTATTGTCTTCATTGACGATATTCTGGTGTATTCTAAGTCTAAAGCGGAGCATGTTCGACATCTTACTTTGGTGTTGAAGAGGTTGAGGGAACACCAATTGTATGCTAAGTTTAGCAAGTGCCGGTTCTGGTTAGATCAAGTTGCGTTTTTGGGACACATCATTTCTGCTCAAGGTATTCTGGTTGACCCTCAGAAGGTTGCAGCTGTGGAGAGTTGGGAGCAACGACGAACCGTCACTGAGGTGAGAAGTTTCATTGGTTTGGCGGGATATTATCGGAGATTCGTTAAGGATTTTTCGGTAATTGCATTGCCACTGACGAGGTTAACAAGGAAAGACGTTAAATTTGAGTGGAATGATAAGTGTGAGCAGAGTTTCCAGCAGCTGAAGCATTGTCTCACTAATGCACCTGTTTTGGCACTCCCGGACGATAGTGGTGATTTCGAGGTTTATAGCGATGCTTCCTTGAATGGTCTGGGATGTGTGTTGATGCAGCATGGTAGGGTGATTGCTTATGCTTCGCGGCAGTTGAAACCCCATGAGATGAATTACCCTACACATGATTTGGAGTTAGCTGCTATCATCTTTGCGTTGAAGTTGTGGAGACATTATCTTTACGGAGAGAAGTGTAGGATCTTCACAGATCACAAGAGTCTTCAGTATCTCTTCACCCAAAAGGAACTTAATCTTCGTCAACGGAGGTGGTTGGAGTTGCTCAGCGATTACGATTGCACGATTGATTATCACCCTGGTCGTGCGAACGTAGTGGCCGATGCACTCAGCAGGAAGTCACATGGCCGTAACAATGCGTTGTACGCTAGTCGTATTCCTCTTTTGGTGGACTTGCGTGCTACGGGAGTAAGGTTAGAAGCAGAAGATCGAGAAGTGGTGTTACTTGCTAATTTTCAAGTTAGGCCAATCTTGGTTGATCGGGTGCTTGAAGCTCAAGTAGCTGATGAGCAGATTCAAGAACTAATTCGAGCTCGAGATCAAGGAAGGAGGCGAGATCTCAAAGTTCGTGATTCTGATGGCATGTTGATGTTAGAGGGTAGAATGTTCGTGCCTAATAATTTGGATTTGAAGAAAGAAATTCTCGATGAAGCACATGTCTCGGCTTATGCCATGCACCCAGGAGCGACTAAAATGTATCATACCATTCGACCATTTTATTATTGGCCGGGTATGAAAAGGGAGATAGCTGAGTATGTGAGCAGGTGTGCTGTTTGTCAGCAGGTTAAAGCTGAAAGAAAGAAGCCGTTTGGGCTATTGCAGCCGCTTCCCGTTCCAGAGTGGAAATGGGAAAATATCACTATGGATTTTGTGTACAAGTTGCCGCGTACACATAATGGCTTTGACGGCATTTGGGTAATCGTTGATCGGCTCACTAAATCATCACATTTTATTCCAGTAAGAGAGAAGTACTCTTTGAGCCGGTTAGCGGAATTGTTTATCTCAAAGGTTGTGAAGTATCATGGTGTCCCTGTGAGTATTGTCTCGGATCGTGATCCACGATTCACATCGAAATTTTGGGTAGCTTTTCAGGAAGCTTTGGGTACGAGACTACTTTACAGTACGGCATATCATCCACAGACAGACGGACAATCAGAGAGAACTATTCAGACCTTGGAAGATATGCTGCGAGCTTCGGTGTTGCAGTTTACCGATGCTTGGCACCAGCGGTTAGATTTGATGGAATTTGCTTACAACAACAGTTTTCATTCGACCATTGGCATGGCGCCATTTGAGGCCTTGTATGGTAGATCTTGTCGCACTCCGTTATGTTGGTCAGAGGTTGGAGAAAGAGTTTTAGTAGGCCCGGAGATTGTCGAGGAGACTACTCAGAATGTTCAGGTGATTAAGTCTAACCTGAAAGCAACTCAGGACAGGCAGAAAAGTTTAGCAGATCGACATGCTACGGACAGAATTTATGAGGTCGGAGATTGGGTATTTCTAAAGCTTTCACCGTGGAGAGGTGTTGTGCGGTTTGGAAAGAAAGGGAAGTTGAGTCCCAGGTACATCGGACCATACATGGTCACAGAACGAGTTGGTGAGGTAGCTTACAGGTTGGAGTTGCCTCCAGAGTTGGCTAAAGTGCATAACGTTTTTCACGTGTCTATGCTCCGACATTATGTTGCTGATCCGTTGCATGTGATACCTCCTCAACCGTTAGAAATAAATCCAGATTTGACGTATGACGAGGAACCGTTAACGATCTTAGATTGGAAAGAGAAGGTTCTGAGGAACAAGACGGTGAATTTGGTGAAAGTCTTGTGGAGGAATCACTCGGTTGAAGAAGCTACATGGGAGACAGAAGATCGAATGAGGGATTTGTATCCTAGATTGTTCTTCGATCACTAGGGGTTATATGTGGTTGTTTTGAATTTCGGGACGAAATTCTATTAAGGTGGGTAGGTTGTGACATCCCGTCCCGGGATTATTAGAACGTACGTATGAAATTACCATTTTACCCCCTAGTTTGTTACCTTACGTGTAGTTTTGTGTTGTGTGGTGTTGTAGGACCACACACACACTCATACACCCCGTCTCACTCTCCCGGGATTCCCTCCCTCTTTTCCTCTTCTCTGTCTCTCTGTCTCTCTCCCCGAGTTCTTCTTCTTCCTTCTGCAAACATACGGACATATACACACATATACTCAAACCTTCACAAATCAAGAAACCAAGACCACCCTCGTGCTCGTGGGGCTGAGAGGAGTCCAGTGGTGCCATTTTCAGGTAAGAACTTCAACGTTTTCACGTCGATATCGCCATGTCCGTTTTAGTTACTGTTCATGCAAGATTAATTTAGTGAGTTTTTGGACATTTGAAGCTTATAGTTGTGTTTGTGAGGTTCCCAGGAGCTTGGGAGTAGCTCGTTGGGTGAATTTGGACGTCAGGATCGTTGGTTGTGGAGTTGGCCGAGTTTTGAGTTTGAAGACAGGTATGATCGTGTGATTTTTAGGCCTTAAAACTAGTCTATCGTGATTCTACTAGTCCTAAGCTTCATTTTGGTATAAAGATCGTGAAAAATGGTTGAAAAACGAAGGAGAAAACTAAGTTTGAAATTTTCCCAGTTTTCCGGCGCCGGAGTCTCGCCGGAGAAGAAGGAGAATATTCCGTTAAGTTTAACGGAATATTCCTAACGGCAGTGACGGCGTCAGTTAAGTTTAACGGAATATTCCGTCAGTTTAACGGAATATTCCTGACGGCGTCAGTTGACGCCGTCAGTGTGCATGGCACGTGGCCGCGCGTGGGGGGCGCGTAGGTCCGTGCCTATTCAGGCGCGTGGGGGCGCGTGCGGGGTCCAAAAATTATTTTAAAAATATGGTGGTGATCCTGAGGTTGTGTAGAGCACGTTGGTATATTCAATTGTCCATTTTGAGCAATGTATGAGAAGTTATTACGAGAAGTTGGTTATGTGCTTTTAAATTAACGTTTTCGTAGCTTTTTCGCGTATAGGTGATACGTATCCCGAGGACGAGCGTACACACTCGAGTCAGGGGGGCTACGACCCTTCCACTTATCAGTGAGTAGGCTTTTGTTTTCCGTATATACCTATATACAATTATATTCCCAGAAATAGATTAAAAAGGGTTAATTGATTTATGCCATGTACCTTATTATTATCGCTTATGCATCATCACATGCATTAGTAGCGGCATACATTTATATATGTGTATTTGGTGCTATGGACGCACAGGTAAGTGCCAGGTAAGTGGTATTCATGTTTGTATTTCAGTAGTAGCTTGAGATGCTTAGAGAGCTCATAATCTGCACCCCCGGTGTTAGTGCTCCCGCCCAGAGAGGGGCAGAGTCCTTCACGTGATGTTCACCCGCACCACACGCTCAGCTTGGATCCAAGTAGGTGCACAGTCTTGTCGTACAGACCACATTAAGTGGTTCCAACTCGTAGGTGACCCGCGATTAATCGCACAGTCTTCACGTGATCGTAGCACTAGAGCGTATATATTACACCCAGTCCTGTCGTACAAACCACGTTAGGTGGTTCCGACTCGTGTGCAGATTCAGTTATTGAGTTTGAGATGGAGCTCTATATGCAGTCGTACAGGTCACGTTAGGTGACTCCCGGCTGCTAGATTATATGTTATTGAGATGAGTTATGCTTGAGCATTTACATTTATTATGAGATTCTGATGTGGCATATTCTCAAGCATGAATGGCATACTTTGGAGCATGATTGGCATACCTATACATACGTATATATGTTCATTTTCTGGGAAGTATACAGGTTTTACGGCGAGGGGTTAGAATGTATTTTGCTAAAGAGTTTTCAAAGAGCTTTGTTTTTGCCCACTCACGCTTTTGTTTTTGCGCCCCTCCAGGTTCTAGTGGTCTAGCAGGTTCGGTGGTTTTTCCCAGAGGGCGTCCCGGCATTTCTGACAGACACTCACCATTGTAGGGTCACCTTCGGGTGTATTTATGTCGTATCTTTCTTTTTTGACTGCTGTAGACTTGCTCTGAAATTGTGTCTCACATACGCTAGCACTTGTTTTAGTACTTGTATGCTAGTTTTTTTAATTATTAGTACTTTTATATTACCTTCTTAATAGCTTCCGCACGCGCACATGGCTACGTCATCTTCGTGTGACGGCCAGCACTCCCTGATCTCGGTCGGGGTGTGTCATCCATACCTATGAGTTTTTTTTTTAATATAAATTGTTTTTGTATTGTTGTTGAATTTTGTTATTATAAGAAATTAAATTTGAATAAAGTTTTTTCTAATATGTGTGGACATGATAAATAAAATGGTTCATTCGTTGAATATAAATATGAATAATTTTCACAGCTATATTTTTCCTCAATTATTGTCATCCTTTCATGTTACATATTTTATTAATTTTATGATAGATTCAAAATTATGTATTCTCTTCTTTTTAATTTTAAAAAAAATAAAAATTCCTTGTTTGCCGAGGTTAATCAAAGTGCATAAGTTGGTAATTTGATAAAATAAAAAAAATTTGGTAATTACTTTTATTATTTAGTTTTCATTTTTTTTTCTGTTAAAAGAAATTGAAAGTACTTACTAAATAAAATTAAACATAAATAATATTTGATGAAAATTGATCGTATGATGTGCGATGAACGGATACAAACGATCCTTACAAAATAGATCAGGAGAAAGTGTTTTTCCATTAAAGTAAAAGAGTTGCTTTATACCTGTGAAAGGGGGTTGGGATTTTACTTTTTGTCCCAAGGGGGACACGTGGGGTATAATATTCATATTCATATATTGATCAAGTTACAGTAATTATTACATGCATTCGGCCTTGCTTTCTTCCGATGGCCTTTCTGATCCATTAATTAATTAATTAATTAATGTCAACCTAAGGGGAGAGTAACACTAAAAGACTCTGTTAAAAATAAAATTTTCATATTTTTAAGACAGTATTTTATAAAAAAAAAATTAATAAAAAAGGTTTGAAATCCTTAAATTTTAACAATAAGGATAAAATAAATAATAAAATGACTAGTATTAGGATTAAATTTTCAATGTAAAAATATAATTTTTCGTTAAAATAAATAATACAGAAAATTTTTCGTTAAAATTTCTTATTTTATAATGTTGATATTAATATTAAATTATGAGTGACGGAAAATCGATAAAATATACACGTAAAATCATCAATAGATGACTAACACTGGAATGCTGGATATCTTCATAATATGCCCGAAATCTAAGACGCGGTGGAGCGGGACTGTTTGAACTTTGAGGTTGTAGGTTATAGGTATTGTGGTGGTTCCCACAAGACATGTGAGGATAGTTTGAGTAAATAAATTTGAATTCCCATTCAGGCTTGTCCAGTCCTACCTTCCCTCATGGAATTCAATTCCCTCGGCATCAAAAGTTTGACTCAGATATGTAAAAATGAGACTTTCTTAAAAGTAAGACAATCTATTGATTCTTTGTTACTTTATATTTTTAATGTAATATATTAATATTATTTTGAAAGAGTCTCCTAAACATTTATTTAGACTCCTAATTTAATGTGGTACTTTTCATAAGGCTAGGTCATTGAACAAAAAAAGTAGTCAAAATGATACATGAGATTAGCATAACTCTTCATTTTGGTCTCTAAGATTTAAAATCGATATAAGTGGTTCTTAAGTTTGTCTACTGTCAATTATTTCGGTCATTCCATGAAAGAACTCCGTTAAATAATGAAAATGACAACAATATCCCGAATTGTTGTCAAATCATTTTGGCCTATTGTTTATTAAATTGAGGATATATTTGTTATTTTGTTCCTTATTTATCAAAGGTTTTTCATGGAATGATCAAAATAATTGACCGTGGACAAACTCAAGGCCCACTTCTATTGATTTCAAATCTCAGAGACCAAACGAAAAAATTATGCCAATCCCAAGAACCATTTTGGCTAAAAAGCCAACAAAATATGACTCCATGTACTTTTGCTAAGCATACGGTGGAGGTGGACTTTAAACATATATGTTTGCTTTCCACCTTGTGTCTAAAAATTCTCTGCTATGATAAAAGGTGATGACTTTATAAAATTTAACACGGAATGACAATTCCATATGAGTGTTTGTATTGAAACTAAGCTTAGAAGTGCTTTGGACAATGCCATGTTTTTTAGGGATTCTTTTTGTCAAAAGAGTTGGATTCTTATTTGGTAATCCAATAATGTCAATGTGGTCATATGACTACATTCTAGCTTTTATGAGAAGCATAACAACATATATGGGACCACAACAAATGTAAGTACACATGCATGTTATGGGGTTTTGTGGAAATCCCCCAAATTATTGTCAATGTGGTCACAGGACCTTTGAGAGTTTGGTCCTATGGCACTTTCCCTTCCTATTAATGGCATTACTTCTTTTTATGTATAGCTAATTTACTTTTGATACATTTAACCCAACAACCAAACATCAACAATGTTATTAGGGGAGAGAACAAATAGTTAAGTGACTAAATTATCCAGCATCTGCAGAAAGGGGGAGATAGATCCAACTAAAACGAAAGTCGCTAACAAAATATATGAACTTGGGGGAAATGACTGATGCAACACTCTTTCTCAACCGGTGGGAGCTGGCAGTTAAGGAATTTTACTTCTCTTTCGCTGTGAAAATGTTGTTAAACAATTGTCAATCAAATCCATATTTCAATAAAGAATGGTGAATTAAATCAGTCTAATAGGCCACGACCACGTTCATATACAATACAAGTTCATATGGTAGGATAATTCTTTTTTTTTTTCTTCTTTTTTTGGCAAAATGCTTGTAATTTAGTTGATTAAAAACATTTGCACACGATGTTTTGAGTCATCTTAATAAGTTTCAATACAATTCCTTAGAGCATTAACAATGGAGTCCTTAAATAGGGACAACCACCGAAATGAGTATACAACAAATATGAAGATAAAATAAATCTCTAATGAATCAAAAAGTGAATCCCTTAAGTATAAGGATTCACCGGATAGTGGGTACATGTACTCACATATAGAGACTGAAATGATGGACCCGTTGGGCAACTTAAGTGGTTAGCTTCCCCACCAAACTGAGTGCTGCTGTGCAGCATGAACACCAAATGGATCTTTGCATGAAGAAAAGGGACCTTAGGGTAGAATATCATTTTTACTCTAAAACGTATTTATTTGGAGTGTCAATAACATTTCCCTTAATGTTTTGTTTATTAGGTATTGAATCAATGTATTTATTTTAATTTTTTCTATTTAACAAATGATATTATTTACACTAAGTAAGGGGGTGGCTTAGCCTTACAATAGGCTAGCAACTATATGGTTCAAAATCATTTTTTAGCGAGAATTGAACACAACACCTCTTATTTACAAGTAAATATGAATATCACTAGACCATAGTACTAAATGACAATGTATTTTTTTTAATTAATAGTAAGCTAATGCCATCTTCCCTGTCTCTAATTATTCCTCATATGTTCACCATTGATCTGGTTTAATATAAAAAATTATAAAAAAAAAAAAAAAAAAAACGAGGTTACCATATTACAATATATTTTCTATATAGGAAAACTCAAATACTTTTCAAAAATGTCAATTCGTATAGGTACAAAAATAAAATACGAAGAAAAAAACGTATCCCAACCGTCTACCGACTCTTTGGATTGATCACAGATTGGGATCTGGGTAAATTCATGTGGGTCCCATTCAAATTAAGGAGCACAATGAATGTACGTTTCACTCAATTCGTGGTGCTTTCGGCTGCTTTTGTTTTATTTTTATTTTTAATTACTTAGGCCCCGTGTAGTGGGCAAGCTGGACTCTGCTATTTTCACTGAAATTGGCCTGTAGCACAGTTAAAGTTTGGCAAGAAAAATTGTAACACTAATTGTATTGGTTACAAATATGAAACAACGGAAAATATAATAATTATGTAATCCAGTCACACATATGTGTTATGTAACTCATCTCTGCTAATTAAATTTTATTTCTAAGGCTCAATCTTATTCAATTTACCAAATCAGCCTTAAAGATATCTCTTAAAAATGAAATTTTCTATTATCTTATGTTTTCGTCATAATAATTTATAATATTAGATGAAAATTAACGTTAAAATTAGACATAAATTTCATAAAGAACTCTCCTTTTGAGGGAGTCCATTTAGCTTTTTTTTTTTTTTTTTTTTTTGTCCTTTTATCTTTATTAGATTTTATGTGGTGCTTAATTAGCAACATTTCGAAGGAAAAAAAATAATTTATAAACACACTTCAACTAAAAAATTACATAATCGTATGTAATTACAAAACCTTATATCCTGCAAGCTTCCTACTTACCCAAACACAAAGTAAGAAAAGCAAAATAATATTTGTTTTTTACTTTTGTGAAATCTTATTTAATTTATGAAAGAGAATTGTTATTAGCATTTCAAAAATCTTATTTAGCATTCTAAACTTTCTATAATTTAAAAGAAAAATACATTGACGAAAAATGTAGAATAAATTTTTTGAAATGATAATAACAAATTTCCGAAGAAATATGTTTGCATCATGCTTTGTTTGCTACCTCCACAAGTTCCAAAAAATTCCCCAGTGTAAGGAATAGACAAATAAATAAAACTTTATTGTTGGAAAATTACCGTTTCATTTTTGTCCTCGGTAAACGCTTTGGGTAGATACTTCACGTGGACACAGTGTTGGCCTGTTGCTGTTGGTGGTACGTGCTCTCACCGTTTGCATAAAAATACAAGAAAATATGACCACATCAAATATTCAATCGTTCTCAAAATAAAAATAAAAAATTCAATCGTTCAATTCAATATTCTAATTTTGGTATCTAGTTGCTTCCTTTAAGGATGCCAAGGAGCCATCCACAAAGAGATTGTAATTTATTTTCTATTTTTTTTTTAACAAACGACTTTATTTAAACGATAGGAAATGAGGTTTTAGCATCACAATGAGTTAGTAATAATGTGATTCAAATTCGTTTTTGACGAGAATCGAATCTAACATCTCTCGCTTACAAGTAAATAGTTTGTAATTTATTTACCAATAAAAAAGAGATTGAATTTTGAGCCAAGTGTTTTTTTTTTTTTGGTCAAAGTGATTGAGAACCTAATTTTTTGGAAAATACCTAGAAATAGGACAATTTCTCAATCTTGGGACAGAAATAGGACATTTCAAAAATGCACACGGGATGCACCACAATTGAACTGAACTAGAATTTTCCTATACCTTGAAATGACTTAATTGCCCTCGTATATAAATGAATTATTTCCTCTCATTTTCTGATTTCTCTCTCTACTCTCTCTCCTTTCCTCTCTCTCTTCTCTCACTTTCTCCCTCACGCACTCTTTCTCCCCTTCTCAATGTGCACACACGGTGCACTATCATCCCGACCAACATAGCCCAAATTGAAGCCACCACCAATTTCATCTCGTCCTCACGAGTCCAAACACACCCAGCCTTGTCATGAATCTCATCCCCGATCATTAGAATCGAAACTCAAGCAGGCTGCGAGTTTTCAAGCCATTTTCCAGCATCACGGCAAACAATCGAGGCTTGAGACCACCATCACTGGACTCGCATCGAGAGAAAGAACAAAGCCTAGTCATTAACTGGTGGTGCACAAAACCCATTTGTTTTTTTGCTCTCTTCCTTCCAATATTTGCAAATTAGTGGGATTAAAGAAGTGAGCTTTTTCATATTTGGGGAAGGGGAGAATAAAACTAGAAGTTGTATGAAGTAATAGTGAAACAAAATTTAATCAATTTCTCCCTTCTATATCATGGAATTCCCTACCTTGTTTGAATGTTGTGATGGTGTTTACTAAAAATTGGTGATTTGTTGGGTGAAATTTTTAGGATATGCTCACTGTATGTACACAACATGCACATGATATGCTCACAGATCTGAGCCAACCCAAAAGTCTAGATCTCACAACTCTCATTTCGAAATCAGAAAAATGACGTCATCACCTGTAACATCACCATCAAAATTTTCAATGTTACTATTTTATAAGGTCACACGATCAAAAAGAGGAGATTTTCTACTTTTGGGCCTAAATTTCACAACTTTGCCGTGCACATGAACCCCTCTAAAAAAAAAAAAACACAATTTGTTGTTTTGAACTTGACAACATAAACTAAAAGAAATTAAGTTGAAAACATATAAACTTAGCATGAATTTTATAAAAAAAACTTTTCCAAAACAACACCGTTTTGAGTTTGGGTTGTTAAAAAAAAAAAAAAAAAAAAAAAAAATTCAAACGCTCCACTTTCGCTGGGCAGATGCGTTTTTTTCATAGCTCCGCCCTAAAAACCACCTAAGCAAGTCTTAAAACTAATTTTTAAAAACACTAATATTTGATTGAATAAACTACACTGTTATGGATTTGGCAACAAAATGCAGCTCTTCTCTTACTATATGATATGTCAAGCGATTATAACTAAATTGTTATTAACATTCTAAAATAGTCGTTATGTAAACAGAAAACAAACACAAATAACTATTGTCTCAATCGTATTTTTCAAGTTCCATTTGATTTGGTTCACAATAATAGGGAAAAAAAAACTATTGAAAAAAAAAAAATTAAAACGAAGGAAAGATATATCACTATACCAAAATGATAACTCGATTTAAATAGGGGTGTGATATCCACATACTCTTTTTTACTTCTCACACAACTTCTTAGTTTCTAGCCGTCAGATTGAATGAATTAAAGAAGATAAAATCACAGAAATTAATAAGGAATGTGTGAGAACTAAAAAAAAAAGAAGTGATATTTTAAATAAGGGAACTATTATTAGCACTCCAAAAATCATATTATACACTCCTCATCAGTGTATTTTTCTTTTTAATTATAGAAAGTTTGGAATGACAAATAAGATTTTTGGAGTATTAATAACAATTTCATTAAATAAACTCAAATTTAACATTTTATTAAGTTTCCCTCCTTTTTTTTTTTTTTTTTTTTTTTGAAGTACTCTATAAATTGGCAATTAGCGCATTCCAGAATCTAAAATCCAAATCCATTTCAGCTGCTGCTTTTGCCAAAAGCTCAAACTTTACATACACACGGAGATCGACACTCCAATGGCTTCACCATCTCAGTCGGACCTTCAGCTCCAACTCCAATCGGAGTCCGAGTCTCCGATGTCATCCATCGTCTACGGTCATTTCACTTCTCTCTCGCGCAATTCAATTTCACTGTCATTTGCGACTCCGTTCTACGATTTCTTCCCTTCTAATTTGAGTTTTGAGCGCCAAGAAAAAAACTGTTTAAATTTAAATTAAATTTTGGATGAAATGGCGCAGTGATTTCACAGCAAGTCCAGGGTGCGATGGAGAACATGTTTAAGATGATGAGGTCAGTTTTCAATTATTCTTTTCAATTGATTTCAATTTCAACGAACTGTTTGATCGATTTGAATCTTCCGAAGTTTTGAAGGACGATCTAATTATTATTATTTTTTTTTTTATAGCGAAACTGATGAGAACTCTGCCGGGATTTCGGAGGAGATCGAGAAGTGCAAGGAATCTACTCTGGAGAAGAAGAAAGGCTTAGAGGAAGCCAGAGAGCAAGTCGAGAAGGCCGCTTATGCCGTTTTGGAGATGCTCAACAACCGTCCATAGAATGCACAGGTGCTGTAAGTTCTTGAATCTTCATATTTTCCATGAATTACATTATAAAATTTCGTTTACAAGATGGCTGAAACTGATTGATTAGTCTTCATTCGTTCATACATAGAGTGTTTGTGTTCAAAAGATAAACAAGCGGTCGTTGTCTCTTAATGCGTTTAGCTCTTCGACCTGTGAGCCGTCCGCCATCATAACCGTGCTCCCTCTTTTTCCCAACTTTTTCTCTGCATTTTCGCAGTAAAATAGTTAGTAAGTTCGAATATGTTATCAACTTGTGACGAAAGTGTGAGAAAAGGTCGAAAATTAGTGTTTTGTTTGGTATGAAAGTGATTGGTAAATGTTAGTTACTGAGAAGATTGTGATATTCTAGTTTGTTTGGCCATAGGTTGAATCATGAACTCTCCGGCCTTCTGTGGCGGATTTTATTCTCACCATTTGTATTAGCCACTAATCATCTCCGGCCATTTGTATTAGCCACTAATCTTCTCCGGCCATTTTATAGTTTTTGGAATTGTTTAGCTTAGTCCTTGAACAAATTTTTGTGGAGGTATGTGTCTCAAATATGGTAGTACCTGCTAATTTCAGAAGGTCTTCCACTGACTCGGGCAAATGAATGAGTTTTCCATTCGTGTAACCTTCATCTGGATGATGTCCGTGAATTATGACTCTCATAGGAATTGGCCCCGGAGTGGAAGTTTCGCTTGTTTCTGTAAAATGATAACAAAATCTTAAACTAAGATGACAAATATCCTGAAAAATTTCATGCATAGTATTGTAATGCTGTGTCCACATGTTCATCCTCTTCAAAAGAAAATTTGTGTTTCGCATTTTCGATTTGACTAAGGGATGAGTTTACCTTCCGTGTTAGCTTCTCCTTGGTAATTCACTGGTTCGTTTGGTTGTATATGCTGCAAATAAAATCATCATCATTAGCATGAACCGAAACTACTCAGTGTTGGGTTTCCTTCAATGCAGTTGAAGTTAATCGAAGTAAAATGTCTGGAAGAATTCCGAGTTCTTAGTCTTTTACATTGGTGTGAGCTCACGATGTTTTTCTCTGACAAACAATACAATCTAAGGAAAAGCCATATAAGTAGACTCAGATTTATGGTCAAAGTATTCTGTCAAAAATGGAGATGTGTACCTCTATATTTAGGTCATCCAACAATTCTGTTAGAAACGGTAGTTCTTCTCGCACCTCTGTTTGCAAGTCTCTCAAGTGCTGAAAAGGAAAGAGTCAGCATAAACAACTGCCTATGCATGGTAGGGTTATTTGTATATCTTAAAAGAACAAAGCGAGAGCAATGGATATTTAGGTCACAATGCGAAGCTCTATGTTTTAGCGAAATGATGTGCCTGAGAATTTACTTAATCTCATCAAGTTTTTTTTCTTAGAACTTCCAAACCATGTCACGATAATATTGTGGAGGGAATGAGATAGATTTGTTACCTCGATTAAGTTTTTGAATATTATCTTGCTGTCTTCATTCTGTGACTGTACCATTTGCTTGAATGATTGATGACTGATCCGAATAACCTGAGAAAGCTTTTTTGTTCTCACTGTAAAAGGTTGGGGGATGTTGAAACATATCCCAATTTCTCCTACCAAGTCTGCAGATCCTAGGTTTGACAAAAACTTAAAATACAAGCAAGTTTAATTAGAACAAGATACATAAGAAAAGGCTTCTCATTGTCAACATTGATGCAATAGCTTGTTTATGTGTTAGAATTCAGAGGTTTGATTCATAGGTCATCAGTTAGTTGGTTAAACATGTTAGCGATCTCCCGCTTAATGCTACTTTTTCTTTCTGTTAAAGCTAGGGGAAGAGAGGGGTATAGGTAGTTCATGGTTTCTGCTTTTACCATATCTATTCCTTGTATTCATTTTCAGACTGTATCTGGTTATTGAAGAGGAAATCTGAGATGAGCCATTTCTTACGAGTACAATATCCTTTCTGAGCTACGGTTCAAAGTTGAAGTTTTATGATCTTTGTTCATCTGCATCTGCAGGTTGTTGGAAGCTTAAAAGACACAACTCAACGTGAGAAAGCTAGGGGTGTCTTCCTTGAGGTTGGATTGATCAATTTCTGTATAGAGAGATGCACAGTAGGAGCTGTTTAAGATACTTTTGTGAATTTCGTTCCATACACGCTTATGTCATCTTGCATTTCATGTTTACCAGCCCTTCATGATTTCTTGACTCTCGAGCCTTTCATGTTTACCAGCCCTTCATGATTACTTCTTCATGTTTAGAACTTAAAGAGTTAAACTAGCACATACAAACACAGTACACTCTCTATAAAAACTTTCTAGGCAGATGCTCTCTTGTATGGAAGATGCAACTTACATCTCACCGTTCATCACCGGGGAACCTTAAGAGAGTAAATTGCATCTTCCATATAAGAGAGGTTCTGGAACCCGAAACACTCTATGGAAGGCTCACAATGAAGTGCTCAAGGGTACCTGTTCTGTGCCGTTCTTGTACTTCAGCACGTCCTGCATTTCAAATATGCGATGCAAGTTTATGTTTCTACTATAGCGTATATGGGAATGACCAAGATGACCATATTAGAGAGAGAGAGAGAGAGAGAGAGAGAGTACCAATGCTCCAGTTACTAGAATGTAGAAATCTGTTGGGATTTCGTTTTGTAAGATGATGTCAACTTTAGGTGGAAAATATTCTGCTTTCATCTCTGAAATCTGCAAACAACAACGTTCTTTGATGAATTGATACAACGACAAGATCATTGCATAGGAAGAGAAGAGAGTAGCTATACCAATTGGACAGTAAGGTGTTCAGAGACTCCTTTGAACAGGTAGGTTTTCTCAACGGTTTTTTGGAAAAGATGGTGGGCAATGCTGGATCTGATTGCCTTGGGAAGGTCTTGAAGCACCACTTCTTGCTGCAACTCTGCAGTCTTGAACTTGAGCTGCATATGAGCCAGCATTTGCTCCTTCAATCCTTGAGGAAGTCTGTTCTTACTCGCATATCTCAGTATCTCATTGATTGCATTCCTCTGTTTACAAACCACATTGAACAATTTAACACAACTAGTCACTTCAAATTAGTCTATTATATGCGTCTAGTTTATCAATGTTTTTCGCACACCCTTTTTCTCACTTCCTGCACACCCATTTTCATATTTATTTATGGCTTTTAAATTGCATATATTGAAGAATAATCAAACAACAAAAATAAACATGAGTGTGCAGAAGGAGAAAAATGTGTGCATAAATTATTTCCCGTATCCAAATGCTAGGTCAATTATCCACATATGGGTGGTTATTATGGTTATGGACTCCAAAGTGGGTCCTACATGCATTCAAGATTAATACTGAGTAATGTTGAAAATATTGGCAATGTTGAAACCGTTGGTAGCTTAATGAATGCCACATAGTTTTTTCAATACCCACACAAAGTGATGTAGACTTTGGAAATAAAGGTGATCATATTTTCAAAGTGATGTGCTGTAAATTTCAAAATGTAAGAATATGTTCGTATGGAGTTGCTCTATAAATAGAGCACTCCAACTGCTATCAAAACATACAGAAAACAAAAAGGAAAGATCAATAACAGTATATATTCCTTCCTCTTTTATTTGTCATCCCCTTGAATTATAGTTACATTGTGATATTTTACCCCTACTTCGCTCCTACTTCGCTCTTATTACTAGTAAATGTTATCTCTCTAACGTTTACCTATTTATAACAAGTAAAGATTTTTTATAAGATAACGTGTTTATGTTATTAGACTGTGATTATTATTACACATTCAATCGGCATTCATGCAATAATCATCTCAGTTAATGTCCTTAGAAAGCCGATTTCTCTTTAGTTTATTTGAGAAAAATGCAAAGAGGAGGAAATGGTACCATGAATAAAGTTCGGACAGCGCTACGGACGATGAGATTGGTCATGTTTCCAATTATGTAAGCAACGAAGCCAATGTTGAAAAGCATATAGAAGATGGTAAAAATCTTCTCTTTGAAGTTGACCGCATGTATGTCGCCATATCCAACGGTGGTGAGAGTGACGGTGGCCCAGTAGATGGAATACGTGTAACACAACCAGATGCTTCTGGTCTCGAAGTCGTTGATTTGGATCCCGATCCATGTGTCCGCTGCTTCTTTCTGACGGGTTGCCATCCAGAAGAAGAAGCAACCTGATGAGTGCACTACGAATAGTGTAACCTGTGCTCCAAAACCCCACAAGGGAAAAAGAGGGGTTGATTATAACTATGTGCATTGTTACGATTTATGTTGTTAGATTGTGAATTAGGTTGTCGATTACGTGAAATCATGCTTCTTTGAATGTGTAGACATCATATATTCTAAATATATAATCAAATGAGATGGCTCAACGTGTTTGATAAATAAAAAACGTATGGTTAAGCGTACTTCAACTAACATATTAAGTTGTTAGACTGCTAATTATGATCCATGATAATAGGAATTCCGACCTAATTATGCAGTCACATGGTGAATATATTAAGTGAAACAATAGCTCAAAGAAGGAAACTAGATACTCACACAAATTAGTTTGATGTATCGAACCCAAAAGTAGCTGAAGCGTGTGTCTTTCTCTAGCCTGCATGTGGATTAAACCGAAAATGTTCGCTAGGATCTTAATCACATGTTAATTATGTGTGATTAGGGATTTAATATGTAGTTAAGTGCTAAAGTACCTTTTGAAGAGTTCACTAACACGCCTGAGACGCCATAGGCGAAGCATATTGATGAAGCGAAAGACCTGTTGATGGTGCATATTGCCGGAAAGGATTCTATATATCACATGAAATGGTATAGTAGATACTACGTCGAATGGAAAATATATTCTTGTAACATACCTATAATTGCCAACAGAAATAGATAATTTGTATTAGTATCAAGATTAACTAATCATCGTTCTTAACTTTTTTTTTTTAGGGTGAAGCGCCGATTGAGTCCCTGAATTATAATCTTAGTGAAAATTAGGTCATTGAATTATTTTTTTCGTTAAAACAAAGTCCTTAAATTCATTAAAAATTGCTAATTTCATCCCTACTATTATATGCAAAGCTATTTTATCTAATTTTTTGTCAACTTAAGTCACTTGACACACTTTAGAGTGTAATACCGTCATTTTCTCGCCTATAAGCCCTTAACATTTCATATAGGTTGCAAATCTAACGTCTAATTTACCCTCCAAAGCTAATTTTATACACTGTTTCTTTATGAAAAATTACCGATCTACCCTCCAATGTGTATCACATGCATGTAATGTGATTTAAATTGATAGAAAATTGAATATAGTAGCTTCAAATCTAACATTAGAGATGTAATTGGCAAATTTTTATAATTCAAGGACTGATGTTTTTGAAATAGTTTAGAAATCTGATTTTCACTCGAGTGATAATTCAGAGACTAAATTGACATTTCACCTTTTTTTTTGTTTAATTATCATTGGTAGTGGCTAACTTTGGCAATCAATATGAGTTTTTTTTTCGTATAAAACTCATTGTATGTAAGATAATTCACAATAATACGAAATAAAGAATTAATTCAAGTGGTGAGGTAAGATAAATTAATAAGAATCAATTTGACTATGCTAGTGTGATCCGAAGAAAGGAAATAAATTCCATACAATCATTTGTTTTTAAGATAATTTCCCCCCCCCCCCTTTTTTTTTAATTTTAGTCGATTACTCACTGGACATTTATAATTGGCCAGTTTCTAGTAATGAATTTTTTTAGACGAGTAAGTATTTTTCTTATCTGAAATTGAGTCTTAAATTGAAAGACGGTCAAGTGAATCAAGTCACAAGAAAGAATAATGAAATGTCATCACAACTCTAACATGTTGCTGAAAAAACAAGGCCGTGGAGAAGATTCATATATGGTTGTCCACATTAGAGATAACATTCAAGCAAAAGTGTACGGAATGAACTAGCGGAAGAGAAGAAGAAAAAAATAAAGATGGATAAACATTTCCGTAAGTATAACGCCAAGAGGAAAATTGAAAAATTATAAAAGTTTAAGAGAAAAATTGGCTAAAACTAAAATTCTGGGGAGAAATTGGCAATTCTCGTAAGTTCGGGGAAAAATCGACAAATAACTCAGTAAGAAAATATGACACCAATTGGTATCCAAAATTTATTTTAGTAAGTTGGTCTATCTAGCAAACCATCCAATATAGTATCAACAAGATTCTCGAAATTTTCTTTCAAATCTCATCAATTAAAAAAAAAAAAAAATTCTTAAATTAGATGGCAATACTAACAAGAATTTTTCATAATCAAATATGTTTCCTATTAAATAAAAAAAATCATAAATGGTATCAAATTAATCTTTTTTCTAAAAGGCAAAAAAATATCTAATTTGTGACGCCATAAATCACTCCTAAAAAGGGCCGGGAGTAAATCCAGGAGGAGAAGAGAGATAAGAATGCTTACCTCAAAGCGATTTTCTTGTGATCAAGTACTAAGAGGTAGGTTGTCTTGTCCAAGTAAGCCACGAAGAAAGTTAGGACGATATCAACGGCGAAGAATGCATCGACAGCCAAATCTACGGGCAGGAGTGATCCAGTTGCCACCTTTTTGAAGGCCAGTTCGAATGGCGACGCCCATGCTGAGTATATCACCAGCACCACCAAAAACGCCTGCCACCACCTTCATGGATACGAAAACGTGTTGTCAGACTATGAATCAGAACAGATATTTATACTCATTGTTAAGTGTGATAGTATGTAACGTATGTCATGCTATATGATAAGAGAAAAGATCTCAGCGAGAACATTATGTTTTACCTATATCTCCTATCATAAGGAGCAATAACAAATTTCTTGAGCTGCAAGTGGGCTTCATCGACAATGGTTCCAAAAGCCGGTAAGATGCTGCTTGACACAGAGGCCAAATTCCTAATCTCGCCGCCCGAACGCCTCCGGAACAGCAAAGGCAGCGGCGAAGCAGTTGCCGACCACGACGACATTTTCAAGTGAGACGGGGGAGACAATAGGAGGCTATTGCCTCTTGTTATATTTATATTATAGTTCTAATTGTTTGTGCGAGTGTGAGGGCTGAGTAAATCTTATACTAATCAATTTTTTGTCACAAATATATAAGATAATATTTTTTCTACCTGATTTGGGAAGAGTAATGTTATTTCCACCCCAATGTCTTATCTTCTCATCCACCTTTTAATGATTTTTTTAATTACAAATTTGTTCATTTACAAAAAGACTGATAAGGACATTAATTATCTTATTTTGCTTAATTTTTTTAAAAAATGTTGGGCGTGGGAGACGATTTGTCTACCTTAAAACCCTAACTCATATTTTCATCTCCTTTCATTCAGAGAAAGTAAAAAAAAATATCAATGGACTTAGAAGATGATTTTTTCATTGAACAGGTGGAAGATGACACTTCTACAGAAGAGGTAGAAGATTCTGTTTCCATTGAAAAGGTAGAAGAATAATTTGTGTGTAGGTCATTTGAATTTGTTCATCGTATTTTTGAATTTATCGTTGTCAAATTCTTTTAAATTTGGATACCTTTATCGTTTCCATATGAATTTGCAGACTTTAGTGGTTTTCTTTTACATATTATTTGTTATATTTTTTAAGGGACAATTTTATAATTTCATATGTATGTATATATTAAAGGTTATTTTAGGAATAATAGTGGGTGGGGAAATAACATTTTAATTTTTTAACTTTTTAAAATGGGTGGGATTATAACGTGAGTGGGAAAATAAGATAATGTGGTGGGTCTAGTAGCTCTCTTTGGGAATTATTTGTATCATATCCGTTTGCTTAGAGCCAAATATTTCCAGAAGAAGCATAAATTAAAATCTTTCTAAGCATCTTTTATCTTGTTTTGTTAATTAGCATCGCCTTTATAACTTCCCTTATCGGATAGTGTACATTGTATGGAGTATGTGGTCCGCTACTAATTAATTGGTATTTTCTCAAGTAGTCTCAAGTGCAAAGAGTTTCGAATTAGTGATGCATGAGTGAAAATTCAACATACTATCCGTTAGAATGTTGAACCACACGTCAAGCCGCATTTTAATTGATTCAATCTAAATTAGGAGAGGAGATATGAACTTGGGGTGCAGAATAAGAAACATATTGTTTTAGCTAATTCGGGTACACTCTAATCAGCAGCACAAGTAATTAAGATAATGAACTAGAATTACAACTCTCAATAAGCAAAACGTGTATGATATGAAGAGGCTCCTCAAACCAATATGTTGATCGCTGATAATGAACTTGAATAATTCTACTTGAAAGGAACTCGACCTCGAATTCATCTTAAAATTGTATGGCATTAGGAATCACAAAGCTAGATAAGCACATATAATCTCTAACATGAGGAGCCAAAACTTCTTCAAACCTAAATGGCATAACCATGTAGTCGATCCATAAATGAGATTTGAATATGGCTTACCTCCTACAACCATATTGACCATAAAAGTTGAGTTTTATCAATACCTTGTTTGTCATGGATTCTAACTTGATTGTCTTCTTCTATTATGGTTTCCTCTTCGATCATGACATCACTTTGAATTGGCGATTCAACTTCAGTTTCTTCAATTTCTTCCCCATCTTTTGGCATATGAGATCATTAAATAATTTTTCCGTCACTACTTTTTCTTTGAAAATAACGTTTTCCATTCTTAAAAGATACAAATTATATTCAAACGAAAACCATAACTTTACAATAATTCTCTTATTTTACGCCAAGATCAGATATGATTTTTTCCTTTTTTTTCATTTATGACTTTTGCATACCATCCCACCAAAAAGCCGTACGGAACTTTACATGGAAAGCAACTATCTTGACCATCTTCTCCTCTAAAATAGTCATTTCTTTGAAGAATTGATCCACAACTGAAACTCAATCAAGAAAATATTCTATGCATTCACTACCCTCAAGCGATGAGTCTTCCCAACATCAAGATGACGAGTTTGTCTTGAGGCAAATGCTCCAGTGCATTCTGCATTAACAAAAGATTGTCCGCAATCACCATGGAAGATCTTCAATGTGCCACAAATAGTCTTCCTCCCACAATCAACATTGAAGAGAGGTTTGCTTTTCCCACATCAATTGTCATTAGAACATGGCCAATCCCTGCTCTGATACCAATTGACGCAGCACGAAGAAAAGAGATTACAAGCGTAAAACCTTGAAGAACCAAAGTTTCTGGAATTCACTAGTTTGATAAAAATCCCAAAGAATATTTGATTGTTCATTGAAAAGATGAGTTACAATAATAACATCAACGACTTAAATAAGCCATTTACAACTTTTTGGACAACTCAAAAGCTTAGGGAATTAAAACGATAATTAAATTACATTAATCATACAGAAATCAAAAGGTCCGAATTTTGTTATAGAAATTAAAACTACATTTTGAAATTCTAAACAACTTTAGATGACCACAAATACAACATATGACACGCCCAATTATAATACTCAAATATTTCTCACTGCCTATCTATCTCCATATCAATTGACTCAATATTTCTTAACTTTAATTCTTGTTTTTTCAGAATTCAAAACATTTTATTTTCTTTATACTTATTCGTCAAAATTAACCTACGTCTATGTCGGCTAAAACATTAGAGAAATTTTTATTTTTATTCTGATAAGACAAGTGCCTATTGACATTACTCAAAACCCTCAAATAAACATTTTCCTTAGCAAACAGTCAAAGTTCATAGATTAATAATTTTTAATAAAAAAAAAAATAAAAAAAAAAAAAAAAACAGATGAATTCGAGCTTAAGACATCTTTTAAGATTGTAAGTTACTAAACCAATAGCTAGTTATAAATTAGTACCGACTCATGTACCATATAGCATGAAAATTATTTATTTTGGTGTAAACAAATGAGGTTGGCAAGGAATTCACACGAACAAATGAAACATTGTCAAATCAGTTCAAAATTGAAAAGAGGTGAAATATGAGCTAGAATAGAAAATAATAGCGACTGGCCGGAGACACTGGCCACTCGGGTCAGTCAAACGGATGCCGAGTCTCTGCAATTACCATTCATGTATGTAAGGGTTGGGGATACTGCTGACCTTGTGAAAGTAAAGGTGCTTTATAACTGATAGATGGTGGAGGACTAACCAGATTGACAAACACATTAAGCGCCGGTTGAATATCTGGGACAAATAGAAAATCAGATTAAATGCATTGATATCAGAAAAGCAACACAGCAAAGTAAGAAATGACTCATAAGCAGGTCTTTAACTCAAGGTGCACACAGCTACCACCAACATGAATATTGCTTAATGTCGAATCATCTTGCGGCTGCCAGGGACCAATGCAACAATATGCAGAACACCCGATGCATTTGAAGTAATCGTGTAAATTACGCTCGACAGGTGGAGCCTGCAGAAAGAAAAATCAGGTATAATCAGATACGGAATCAAGTGAAAAGGCAACAGAGTATATTGGAAGTTCATGTTGCAAGGGTGGGGAATATATTATACCTGGCATAACACCAACATAGTAATAAGTCCATTAAAACCCAAATCTTATCTACTGCAGGCCAATGAGTTCCCACTTCTCACAAATGTAGGACCCAGCTTTCGGTCCTTCTGTAGCTGCAGGAATATACTGCATCCACAGCTTCATCACTGATGTCAAGCAGCTTGAAAGCAGACCTTACACTTGGAAGATTCTGAGCTGCACTTCGAGGGTTCTTATTTCGATCCACAAGCATAATAAGATGTGCTCTGAAGTACTGCTGCAAGGCAACACATGTACGGAAAGCATTTTGTTTCTCTGATGAAGTAAGTACTTCTGCAGGTGACCTGCCATTCCGAAGTGATCCTGAACTTGGGGGTCCTAGTGCCCCAGAATTTAGTCTAGACCTTACGGATGCAGCATCATTTAAAAGTCCCAGTAACTTCTGTAAGCCATCCTGAGAATCAAAAGCATCAAGAACTGCCCCGGAAACAAATACAGCAGCAAAAAATAAGGCTGCATTTTTCCTGGCTTGATCCTGTGAGCACTCATGAAGTTGAAGAGCTAATTCAACCACCTGGTAGACCACATCTGAAGGAAGAGCACAAACCCACTCCATTATTCCGTTAAAAACATTAATTGGCCGTAAAAAAAATGAACAGAGTAGATGAATTTAGTCACCTAAGTAAATGAGAATTAGACCTCTTAAATGCTAAACTTCACCCGATATGTCATGACCTGGAGAGAGCCGATAGTAAATAGGCAAGAACAAATACCAAAGAAGGTTTGAGTAACCCCTATCCACAAACAAGGCAGAAAATTTACAATGAGCAGCCAAAGCACAGACAAGCTGCATCACATCAGGTAAAAAGCATCGCAACGTTTGACGCCTCATATACAGACGTTGGTTCTTTTAAGACTCGATATTGTATCGATTAACATATCAATAACAAAACACATTGACATGTTCTGGACACATTGTCGGTACAATGTCCATCATGCACAGAGAATTTCTAAGCAGTTATGCAAATATCAAAGGATATAGACTTAGAGCAACAGATAATTCATAATTGTTGAACCTCGTTGTTTATTACAATCGATGTTGCTACACTAAGGGGAAGTGAAGGATTTGAACAAGGACTTAAGCAACTAATTAACATTTAATCATTCAGTACTTAAGCAACTAATTAACGTTTAATCATCCAGTAATCATAGTTCCAGCTCCTTCATCAGTCAAAATCTCAAGCAACAGAGAATGTGGCACTCTCCCATCAACAATGCTAGCAGTCTTCACACCCTGCGCCAGCGACCTCACGCAGCAACTCACCTTCGGAATCATTCCGCCGCCGATCTTCCCCTCCGCCACCATCTTCTTCACTCCATTGATATCAATCTCCTTCACCAAACTCGACACATCATTTCGATCCTCCAGAATTCCCGCCACGTCGGTCAGCAGGATCAGCTTCTCCGCCCCCACCGCCGCCGCCAGCTCCCCCGCCACCGTGTCCGCATTGATGTTATACTGCTGCCCGGTCTCGTCCGCCGCCACGGATGCAATCACCGGGATGTACCCTGCCTCGACGTTGGACCGCAGCGCGGCGGGGTCCACCCGCGCAACTTCCCCGACAAATCCCAATTTGGCGGCGTTCGGAACGGGCCGGGCCGTGACAAGCCGCCCGTCCATCCCGCAGAGTCCGATTGCCTTGGCGCCGGCCCGGTCGATTAAGGAGACCAGATTTTTGTTGACTTTCCCGACAAGGACCATCGATACGACCTCCATTGTTTTGGCGTCGGTGACTCGGAGGCCGTCGACGAAGGTCGCCTCGATGCCCAGGCGCTGGAGCAAGAGGTTGATCTCGGGGCCGCCGCCGTGGACGAGGATAGGCCTGAGGCCGACGCAGGAGAGGAGGACGAGGTCGTTGACGACGGAGGCCTGGAGGGACTCGGATTTCATGGCGGCGCCGCCATACTTGACGACGATGGTCTTGCCTCGGAATTTCTGGATGAAGGGGAGAGACTCGGCGAGGATGTCGACTCGGAGTTGCCCCGGAGTGGGATCAGGAGACGACGGGGATTGGGAGAGAGAGTTACGGATCGAGACAGAAAATGGGGGTTTGCGGCGGAGGGAGAGGTTGTTTGGGAGCTTGAGTGATGGCGATGGGTTTATTAGGGTTTTAGCTACCAACATTTTTCCTTTTCAGTGAGGCAGTGGAGGCGCGAGAGTGAAGTGAGACCTGAAGTGACGACTGAACTCACGTGAGAACCGATTTTATTCCAGTTTTTTTTATTTTTTATTTTTTATTTTTATTTTTTTTGGTCAAGCATAAATTTGATTGTACTTCAGTTAGTTGACACCGGCAATTGTAATTCTCTTATTTTTTTTAAGTTCGAATATTATAAATAACGAGTTTAATGTTAAATTTATTTTTCAATTTTTGTTAAGATTAGAAAGAGAAAATGTGAATTATTTTATTTTTATTTATTTTAGAGTTAGGGGGCGTTTGTTGCGCCGGACTATCTCGGATTGGATTAGCTTCAAAGACTAAGCTGGACTGGCTTAGACTAGACTAAATTGGACTAACTTAGTGAAGCGTTTGGTGCAGTATTGGACTAAGAAGCTGGATAATAACAAATTCTAATATTATATTATTTAATATATAAATTATTAATATTTTATTATGATCTTATCTTTTTCTTCATCTTTTCCTACCATTTCCGTCCCACTATTTTCCTCTTCTCTCATCGTCCCACCCTCTCCCTCTTTTTTTCCTCTTAGACCTCTCAATTCATGTCTCTTTCTCATTCCTGGTCAAACTCCTTATTGATTCCAATCTCTATTTCTCTGTCCTCCCTCCCTCTCTAGCAATGCGTTGTTCGAATGGAACCTCACGGCTCCAATTTTCCCTACGAGTTGCAGGTTTCCCGATGTGTTTTCCGGCCAACCCTCGTTAAATTGGATGAAGTTAGCACGGCCAAAAAATTCATCACCATCCCTAGATCGAGATCTTAGCTTTGAATGCTCGAATCTGTCATGGATTGGAAGAAAGCCCAAACAGGCCGAGACTTCCAGGCCATTTTCCGGCCACATTCGACCACATTTTGACCTCAATTCAGGTAAAATCGTAATCTTGTCACTCCAGCTTCAATTTGGTATATTTTATATGAAAGTTGGTTGTGAAATGGATCTGAAAGAGAGTCGGAAAGTTAATGATTGATCTAGGTGACTGGAGATGATGAGGAGTCTGTCGGGAGTGGTCGTTGAGCATGACGAGGACGAGAAAGAGAGGATAGTCTTAGCTAGTCCCATGGTTATTGGGGGGTCTCGCTAAGACCTTTTAGTGAAGGGTTTTGTCCATGCTAGTCCCCTTTAGTCTCATTAATGTTAGTCCCAGCATGGAACAAACACAGTATTGGACTAATAGCTAGTCCAATCCAGTCCAGTCCAACTTAGTGAGGGCAAACAAACGCCCCCTTAATGTATAAAAATTTACTCATTTTTTATTTATGATTTCAAATTAATGTCTACTTGTTAAAATATTTCAAAAAACTACTTAGTGCTTTGAAAAATTAGATATCTGGTAGGGACTTTACCTACATTAATGATGACATTACTTTTTTTTTTTAGAGCACCTCGATATTTTTACACTAGGAAAATAAGGAGTTCAGCTAAACCATACAATGAACAATCTAATTTGGTATCAAATACGCCATTCACGAGATTCAAACCTTAGACCTCTCACTTCCAAGTGAAGAGGAATACCACCAGACCGTATTATTGAGTGGCTAATGGTTCCTTGAACTAGTCACTTGCATATTTCCGTTAATTTTCGATTATTGCTTTTAATTCGTTTCGTGTAATATATGTTGATGCTTCAAGGTGATAGCGTCAAATTGAGATTGTGGCTGTAAAGTCTCTCAGAGAGTGTCGTAGTTTTGATTTAGTTGGGAACTAGCTGGTGTAAATTTTATTGGGATTCTAGAATATCCTCTAGATAGTGTTCTGTTTCAATTGTATTACTAAAAGAAGAAGATTCTTCTTTCCATACTACAATAAATTGATTCGTTTGGAAGTGCTTTTAAAATAAATTGACTCGTTTACTGCTTCTTCCACAAAACACTTAAAGTGTTTTAAGTGTTTTGTGGAAGAAGCAGCAAATATATGGTTCTTGTAAGAAGCATTTAAAGTGCTTTTACTTTTATAGGATTCACTTGAATTTTTAAGAAGAATTTGTTTTAAAAATATTTTCTCTAAGAACATTTTCAGTTATTTTAAAAGTACTTCCAAATAAGCTCAATATTAGACACAATGGGTGAGGTAATACACTCCTCACAATTTACCAAATCTCTCGCTGCTCCTTGCCGCACCTCTCTATCCCTCTCTATAATTCTTCACTTGAATCGACTTATACTAGATAAAAAAAAGTTTGTGGCGCTTGCCACTTAGTACTATGCTAGTGACATTATTCTTTAGTTGTAAATGAGAGATTTTATGTTCGATTCTCACCAAAGGTAAATTTGAACCACATTATTGCTAGTCCATTGTGAGGCTAACCCACCCCTTGGTTTAATTACACTAACACCTCCTGAGGTTTTTAGTGTTTTCACAAAAACTCCTCCCGTTTGATAAGGATCACTAATACCCCTTGAGGTTTAAATTCGCTTTCACATAACCCCTCTAAAAACGTATATACCCTTGTAGTTAATTACTTAAAATAAAAAAAGCATAATAAATAAATAGAAAAAGAAATTAAATTAAAAAGAATCACATTAAAAAAATGGCTAAATTGTAGAGTTCTTCTTGGCTTTGAATTCTGCGATGCATGTGTTTGGGTTTTTGGTTTTGGTATTTGACTATTGTTGGCTTCCTTCAATGTCTTCAAGATTCATAATTAATCTCTTTATATTTTTTTGGGTCTGATTCATAAACTACGACAACGAAAAATTTCCTAATATTGTTTATAATTTACCGGAAACAAAGATTTCATTTGATCATTTTTAATGTCTAGAAATAAAAAATCGGCCAAAATCCAAAACAAAAAACAATCGGAATTGCAAAGACGGATGTTTTTCACTCTGATATGACGGCAGTGGCCAAAGCGGTGGTGTTGAAGAAGCAGTTGTAGAGGCTAGTGAGGGACGAATTAATATAAAAATGGTTTGTGCATTAGGTCTGCGGGTTTTCTTCACTAAACGCCGTACAAACGTGTCAGGCTGCGACCGGTCTGTGCGGTATTGTTGTTGGGTTTTTGGAATGTTCTTGCGATCCATTTGTGGTGATGACTTAAGTATGGGGACCAGATCCTTTGAAAATAATGCCAATCTTGAAGCATCTCATAAGTTGATGGCTTCATAGGGTTTCTTTTATTTTATTTAATGGTGTTTCATGTAATTTTGTTTAATTTAACATTTTTCTAGACTTATTTTATTTATTTATATAAAAATTTATTTTAAGTAATTAATTATAAGGGTATATTTGTCTTTAAAGGGGTTATGTGAAGGCAAATTAAAACTTTAGGAGGTGTCAATGATATTTCTCAAATGTGAAGAGATTTTGTGAAAACACGAAAAATCTCAAGAGGTGTTAATGTAATTAACCTCTTACTTTTTCCTTATTCATGTAAATAATATCATTGGTTAAAAATAAAAATAAAAGTTTGGGGCGTTTATATGGCAATTTGACATTTTGTACAATATTTTGCTCCACCCGATATGTTAAATAATAATGTTATTTAATAAACTTTTTATCTTTTTGTGGAGTTGGCAACCAATCAAATATTTAAAAACATAATAACATTTATTATATATTATATTAATCTATTAAAATATCATTTAATAAATTTGACATTTGGTGTCAAATTTGACAACAAAATACTTTAACTTTAAATGACTCAACACCATCTAAGAAATTGAAGGTTCGGTTGAAGAGAAATTGTTGCTATGTTTTACTATTATATGCCTACATGGTAATTTTGACATCTCATTTAGATATGCTTACGAAGAAAAAAAAAAAAGGAAAATTTCGGGCCACCTTGCATCATCGGGGTCCCCTATGCGGCCGCCATTTGTTTGTGCCTCGGTTTGTTAGCAGTCGGGTTTTTGACCCGTTCCTACAGACGAGACCTGTTTACAAACCTGAACCGTCCAGATATCATCCAACGGCCCAAAATAGACCACCCTTCCCATTACAAAACCCGCACCCCGGACGGACAGATTCATTGCCATTCCACACTCGAAGCCCCTGTAATTTCTTGCGTACTTTTCTTCTCTTTGAAATTTCCACACTCCGATTCCGATTCCAATGTCGACACCGGAATCCCAAAACCGCGTCGCCTCCGACCCAACAACCGAAGATGCCTCCTCTGTAAGCAAAAGCGCTACGAAAAAAGCCGCCAAAAAAGCCGCGAAAGAAGCCAAGAAAGAAACCCCGGCCGCGGCGGCCCCCTCTCTCGCCGTCGACGAGCAGGACCCGCTCGCCTCCAACTACGGCGAAGTCCCGCTGGTCGAGCTACAATCGAAGATGGCTGAGGACGTCAGCCACTGGACCGAGGTTGGAAACTTGACCAACGCGTTGGAGAACCAGTCCGTGCTGATACGTGGCCGGGCGCAGACGATTCGCGCCGTCGGGAATAAGATGTCGTTTGTTGTCGTCAGAGAGAGGGGGTTTACGGTGCAGTGCGTGGTGACGGTGCAGCCTGACACCGTGAGCCGCCAGATGGTGAAGTACGTCGCCGGGTTGAGCAGAGAGTCGATTATCGATGTTGAAGGCGTCGTGTCTGTTCCTAGTGTCGAGATTAAAGGCACCACGCAGCAGGTTTTGTGATTTCGTTTTTTTCTTCAATTTTTTGATTGGTTTGTGTTTAATTAAAACTTTAATTCGCTGAGTGATTACGTAGTGATTATAATCAAAATGTTGGGTTTAATCAGGTGGAAGTTCAAGTAAGGAAATTGTATTGTGTGAGTAGGGCTGCTGTTTTACCAATTAACATTGAGGATGCTGCTAGGAGTGATGTCGAAATCGAAAAGGCTTTGCAGGTCGTAAGATTACAAGTTTTATTCTGAATTGGGTTGTTGAAGCTTTGTTAAGCATTTTGGGACTTTCTTTCTCTTAGTATGTGTATATTCATTGGGTGGTATGATGAGTTTTTAGGCCGGAGAAACACTCGTTCGGGTTAATCAGGATACCCGCTTGAATAACCGAGTTCTTGACTTGCGAACACCGGCGAATCAGGGTATATTCCGCATTCAGAGTCAAGTTGGAAATGTGAGTAGTCTTTGTACCATTTGCAGTTGTTTCTCTTTGCAAAGTTGGAGGATTTTGTAGTAAGATATTACTGCTATGTGTAATTGGTTGCGTTGTTCTGTAGATCTTCAGGCAGTTCTTGATATCCGAAGGCTTTTTTGAAATCCACTCGCCAAAGCTGATTGCTGGTTCAAGTGAAGGTGGTGCTGCTGTTTTTAAACTCAATTACAAGGGTCAAGAGGCCTGCCTTGCCCAGTCGCCTCAGCTTCACAAGCAGATGGCTATATGTGGTGACTTTGGCCGTATTTTCGAGATTGGTCCTGTTTTTAGAGCTGAGGACTCCTTTACCCATAGGCATTTGTGTGAGTTCACCGGTCTTGATGTTGAAATGGAGATCAAGAGGCACTATTCTGAGGTAGAATTATAATTTTTAGGCATTTGTTTACCGGTATCCCCCCATATGATGGTGGATGTTAATTCACGGAGCAATTATATGCTTGTTTGTTCAGGTGATGGACGTTGTTGGTCCATTGTTTGTTGCAATGTTCGACTCCTTGAACAAGAACTGTGCAAAAGAGCTTGAAGCTGTGGCAAGGCAGTATCCATTCCAACCGCTAAAGGTTGCACTTCTGATTTATTTTTTGCTGTCTTTGGTATTTGGACTTTGATATGTTGGGTGTTGAATGGTCAATGAAGCATTGCCTGAGCAATAGATTTATTATCTATATATTCTGAGTTATAGAAAAAAAAATGTTGTCAACGATTTCAGTTTCATGTCCACACAGTTTTTGGATTCTGATTATTGTCATTTCTCAAATTTTCAGTACTTGCCAGAGACGCTACGTTTAACATTTGAAGAAGGTGTTCAGATGCTCAAGGTATTTCCACCCATTCTTTTTTCGCCACTGAGTTGAGTAACAAATAGTAAATGCATGGTTGTAGACTTTGGCAGAGTTGTTTCTCGAATCACATGGTCTAGAGCCATTATTAGTACTAAAAGTCTGGAATCTGAAACATGCATGGCCTGCTTTCAATTGAAGATTTCTTCCATATATTCTAAGTTTGATGTGTTTTACAGGAAGCTGGGGTTGAAGTGGATCCTTTTGGGGACTTAAACACCGAGAATGAGAGAAAATTGGGCCAACTAGTTCTGGAGAAGTAATTTTTCTTGCTTGTTCTACCCAATTTTTAGTTTGTTCTCATTTTATTTAAGTTCCGTTGTCATCATAAATGTTTGAACTGATTTTTACTCGATTATAGGTATGGCACCGAGTTCTACATACTGCACCGCTATCCTTTGGCTGTTAGGCCATTCTACACAATGCCTTGCCATGACAATCCCGCTTACAGTAATTCGTTTGATGTTTTTATTCGAGGTAAACCATCATTGTTTCTATCAATATTACTGTTGCATTTGTATCCTGAATCATTTTGCTAATTTGATTTTGGTTTTAAGCTCACAACTTCAGTGCTCGATAGATATGTTAGACATCATCTAGCTGTTAAATAGTTGTTAATTTTTTATGCATATTGGGTTAACTGAGCTAGGAAAGTTTATAAGTATATCATAGCGTCTTTTATTGTCACATCCCGGCCCGGGACGGATCACTTCCCGGGCCCGCTCCACCACCGTCGCACGATATTGTCCGCTTTGGGCTTACCATTCCCTCACGGTTTTGTTTTTGGGAACTCACGAGCAACTTCCCAGTGGGTCACCCATCATGGGATTGCTCTAGCCCCCTTCTCGCTTAACTTTGGAGTTCCTACGGAACCCGAAGCCAGTGAGCTCCCAAAAGACCTCGTGCTAGGTAGGGATGGGAATGTACATTTAAGAATCACACCCCTGGGCGATGTGGGATGTCACAATCCACCCCCCTTAGGGGCCCGACGTCCTCGTCGGCACACACGCGATCAGGGTTAGGCTCTGATACCAAATTGTTACATCCCGGCCCAGGGCAGATCACTTCCCGGGCCCGCTCCACCACCATAGCACGATATTGTCCGCTTTGGGCTTACCATTCCCTCACGGTTTTGTTTTTGGGAACTCACGAGCAACTTCCCAGTGGGTCACCCATCATGGGATTGCTCTAGCCCCCTTCTCACTTAACTTCGGAGTTCCTACGGAACCCAAAGCCAGTGAGCTCCCAAAAGGCCTCGTGCTAGGTAGGGATGAGAATATACATTTAAGGATGACACCCTTGGGCGATGTGAGATGTCACATTTATTCTTAGGTATGTTAGATTACAGTTCCTGATGGTATATTGGATAGAAAATATATTATTCTCTTTATACTTGGGGACTCCGGTATACAGTAAACCGTTTTGGAGTGACGTGACTAAATGTAATCCATCCTTTAGGCGAGGAGATTATTTCTGGAGCACAGCGTGTACACGTTCCAGAGTTATTGACTGAACGTGCACAGGCATTGGGAATTGACGTGAAGACGATATCAACATATATTGATTCTTTCAGGTATCCTTTCCTTTTGCTCCCTGTGTTATTGTTATTATTTATTCAAAATGTTGTAAGTTAGAAGCTCTTCACAAATTGGCTTCTGAGTTTTGACCTAACCATGCGATTCTAGTTGACTTCCCTCGATTACACTGCTTAATGAACCTTATGATGCTTCTTGCAGATACGGTGCACCTCCTCATGGTGGATTCGGGGTAGGGCTGGAGCGTGTTGTCATGCTTTTTTGCGGTTTGAATAACATCCGCAAAACTTCTCTTTTCCCTCGCGATCCACTTAGGCTCGCCCCTTAGAGGTGCCACTGTTCATTAACATTAGCGGAGAATTTTGTTTTTGTCAGTTTTACGAAACCATCTTTTCTTACAACTGATGACAGACATACACATACGTGCCATGTTCAAAATCTCTATTTTTGTTGTCTGCTCGAGTCGTTTTATTAATGTTCATATGTGTCAGAGTTGAACGAATGGATTCTTTGCTATACCTTCTATCTACATTCTAGTTTCCATACGAAATGTAACACCATCTTCAGAATCATTCGTCTCTGCTACAACGTGAGAAATTTTTTTGCTTTACGAGATTTGAACTCAGAACCTATTCCAAACTAAGGCAAAATGGTAGAAACCAACTCCGCTGGACTTCGCGGATCGATGGCCTTTCAAGAAATGTGGAAGACACCATGCACATCCCTCACCACAAATTTAAACCAGAGGAAGCCTTTGTACTGAATTATTCTTCTCTGTTCTCTCGATCTCTTCATCTTCATCGACACTCCTCTCCCATCTCTCTCTCTCTCTCTCTCTCTCTCTCTCTCTGTGTAAGCCCTTCTCCGCTGGGCTCACTCCTATTGCTCACTCGATCTCATACCCTTTCTCTCCCATGGCCAGGCCACCACAACCACAAAAATGGACGAAACCCACATTTTGGTTAGGATAGTGTTATTCACACACCCATTTTTACCTCACACACTCTTATTATTTTTTTGCTATTGATCTCTTCTATTCAATCGATCCGACGGCCAAAAATTGAGAGAAGTGTGAGAAATAAAAATGGATGTGTAGATAGCACTACCCTTTGACAATTGTTCTTGCTTCTAATCTTTGTAGCTCTTATTTTTTGTATTTTTTTAAGAAGAGTACAACGTCTTTATTCATAAAAAAATTCTTTTAATAATGCAAAAAATTGCACTTTTATTTATTTATTAAATGGGGAACAAGCGTCTCAATGAGAGTCCTATTTTAGGATTTCACTACCACCTTTGAGGACTTCAAAGAAATATTCAAGTCCCTAAAGAAATATCATTTTCAATGGAAAGCTCTTATAATATAATCCCTAAATGTAAGGACTGCAAGATTAAAAAAAAAAAATCATTATTAATTTGGTTGAAGTATTGTGGCCATTGGTCTAAACAGTAAGAAAATAAAAAAAATTAAAAAAAAAAACCCAAGAATCTATCTAGACCATTGGTTTCCCATCGGTGGAAAAAAAAAAAAATAAAATAAGTTGATGCAGGGTCACGCTTGACACAATTGTCTGGTGAGAGAAGCTGATGTGCAACCCACGTGGGTGGGGCTTTTGTCCCACTCAAAATCAACCTCGGGCCCCACTATAGAGTTCCTATGGAGTCTTTACATGTGGGGATTTCTGTGGGTACTCCGGAGAGTCTCTATTATAAGGACAGTTGAAAGTCCCATGGTCCTTATATATAGGGACATACGGTGGTAAGGATAGTTTTGAGGACTCTCATTCAAGGCCTGAGAAAATGATGCATAGATGCACTCTTTAGTCTAGTTAACTTGCCCAATGCTTTGAGAAAATGGGTGTGCATAATGATCTGAAGGGTCTCAAATGTTAACTAACTTGCATTGCAAGCAAACTATTTTTTCAAATGCAAATGCTAATGATCAAGAGGAACTGAACTGAACTGTGGATTAAACCAGTGAAGAAGAAAGCAGAAAAAGAAAAATCACAAGAAAAAGAAAGTACTTAAAGGGTATCTGATGCATTTCTAAATAAAAACAAAGGTTGCTTACATGTTCTATCCATTTACCACACAAAACCACTAACCGTGTACCCTTTAAGTTTAATCTTTTCCGTTCCTACATTTTCTTTTTCATCTCCTCATTTACTAAAGAAAATTTAAGCAACCAAAAGGGAAGCCAAACCCATGATCACCACTCCGGCGCCAAAAGCCATCTCGGCGCGTGAAGCAGCAGACGGTGAAGGTGCAGAGCTTGATGATCCGGTTGGTCCATCACTAGATGGTGAGGATGAAGGTGTAGCATCACCAGAAACCGGTGGGGATGAAACGTCATCCGACGGTGAGGGTGCCTTTGATGACTTGGGTGATTGGCTTGGGGCACTGTCATCAGAGGGACTGGGAGCATCAGAGGATGATTTGCTTGATGGAGAAGAAGCTGATGATGCGGAGGACTTTGGCGAGCCGGCAGGGCTAGAGGCAGCAGAAATGTCGGGAATTTCAATCGCATTTGAGATTTGAAGAACTGAAATGTTGTAGGGCTGAGAGACAACGGCTTTCACGAGCTTGGCGTTGAGCTTGCCGCCCTTGACAGCTGACCCGAAAGCAATTTCTCCGTCGCTCTTACCGACAATGATGAACCCTTGCTGGTCCTTGGCCTGGCCAGAGGACTGGAGCATTGTGGTTAGGGTTGATTCCTTGCTGGAACCAGCCAGACTGGTCAGTTTCTTCTGGTCGAAGTAATCCAAAACAACGTGTGCGCTCAGGATCTTCTTGATCACATCTTGGGATTTTCCGGAGATGCTTGACATGCCCCCGTTGTCCACTGCCAACACTGTGATGGTGCTGCGCTTGTTGATCTCGTCACCGAGCTTGGTCTCCTTGAGGTAGTTGGTGAAGCTGCTCAGTTCCGACTGCTTCTCAAGAAGCTTGACGATGTCAAAGGCCGAGGCCGAAGAGAAGACAAGGAAGAGGGCAAGGCAGAGGATAACAGAGGCTTTGGTGTTCTCCATCTTTATTTTTTATCTTGCTTTGCCTTATTTCTTGCTTTGAAAGCAATGCTTTATTTATCTTCCAAAGCTCTGGTTTCTCAAGTGGGGATTTGGGGGAGTTATATACAGATTGATTTGCTATAATTACACAGAAAATTTGGATGTTGGTGGATCCTAAAGGCTGGGAGCGAATTTCTCTTCACCACACAAAAAAAACTACGATATCATCAGTAAACGATCACATGGAAAGAAGAAAGAAAAAGTACCAAACGATCACATAGAAATCACGCGCATAACAAACGTCATTCATTTAATCTTAAAAAAGAACTAGTCGACATTTTTCAAAAACGAAGAAGAGAGAAATAGAAACAAAATCAATAACAGAAAAAAAGAACATGCACAAGGCTCACGTGCGAATCACATGCATATGAGATGATATTAGTCTAAGATAAAAAAGAATGAGTCAACTTTTTCAAAAATACACGTGTTTGTTTCTAAAAACGCTCAGTTGATATGGAAGGATCGTAAATGTGGCACATGTAACATTTAGCTTACAATACATTCAAAAATAAACATGTAATTTAAGAAAGTGTTTAAGTTGGTATTTGGGGTTTGAGAGTTGAGGCAACAGAGAGGACAAAAAATAGAGCCTCCAAATTTGGATTTTCAATTGTTCATGGTTGTCTTCGCCAACTACAATCCCTCTGGCATACATATCTTGCCTATAAAAAATAAAAAAACCTCCGAAGGTTCGTTACCGCCATCAAACAGCCTTCATAATTTTCAAATCGAAAACCATGACAACTCACGGAGCCTCTCCCCTCCTCCCCGTCTTCGCTCTATCCCTCGTGTTCTTCAGCTCTGCTATCTCTGAAGCCTTGGACCTCCCAGCAGGTCTCCCTGAAGGGTTCAAAGAATTCGGCAAGCTCAAAGACGAAGTTCTTAAATCCAACATCATTAATCAAATCGATGGATCAGCAGGGAAAGCGGCAAATGCACCAAAGAGTGGTGATGCTCCGGCCCCTGGTGGTCAAGGCAAGTTGGACAAAATGATAAAGGAATTGGGGGTGCCAGCGCCCGTGGCAGAAGCAGCAAAGAATGGAGATGCTTCGGCACTAAACAACATATTCAAGTCTGCTCCAGGGCCTGGTGGGGTTGCTGCTGGGGCTGCTGATGCCTTGACGAAAATGTTCAAGCGCAGTCCAGCCCCTGATGCTGCTGGGCATAAGTCAGCACCCCCACCTCGTGAGGGTTCTGGTTCGACTCAGCTGGCTTCAAGCTTCCTCTGCGTTGGGATGATTGGGTTCATCTCATTCTTCGTGGCTTTATAAAGAACACAACTAGTACTATAACACATAAAGAGAAACGGAGAAAGAGGAAGTATGGGGATTGCCATCAATCGTTAACGGAAGCAGACAATCTCAAAACATCGTTTGTCATCTTCATTCCCCAAAACTGAGAGGGAGACGGAATGCTTTGCCATGGTTTGTTGAAAATTTTATTACTTCTAAAACGATAATACTTTATTTATGTGTTAACAATTTTGTTGAGATGATAAATGGATCTGAAGCTTTTTCAATAATGCACAATGAATGCAGCATAAAATCACAAAACATTGGAAATTAGAAATCGATAAATTGTGATGTCAACGAAGTTCTACTCACTTTCATTCACGCATTAACAAAAAGAGTACGATCAAATGTACGCAGTAACCTACATTCTCTTGTATGCAACGGCGAATCATGAGCCTTTTCAAAATACATCCAGATCATTGGCCTCACCGGGTGCAACTTTACAGTTGTCAGACAAAAATACAAGCACGATCAAATGTAGATCAGTAGTAATCATCCTACTGTTAAAATGCCAAATAAACTTGGTTTACCCCCAAAAAGACAGTTACTCCAACTATCAAAAGCTCCTCTAGAATGCGATATATTACATTGTTCACTTGATCTTCTCAATTATATCGCTAATGACTTCCTCCATGTTCAGCGCCTTCATATTTGAAAAAGGTCGTTTCATGTCCTGCAAAATAAAACCCATAAATGCCAACTTGGATAAATTGATTACTTTTCAACAAGCCGATAACATTATAAAGAAGATCACCCTCTCTTCACCAAAATAAATTACTTAGAACATCATCGAAGATCATTCAGAATATTGATATTTCCTTTTGCGAAAAGATAAGCATCCTGTTAAGATTCATCATCAATATGCATTTAAACTATCTCATAGCAATTATCATCAATCACTTTTAGCCTTTTTCAAACTGAAACCTACCTTTTTGGAAAAACAGTGGGCTATTTCGCTCTCCTATCCAATGACTTTCAGAATGGAAAAGACTTATCGACTAAAAACATGCAAATTACATCTCGCAAGAATAGAAGAATGTTGGTGTAAGAATTACCAGAAGACTGAGGAATGTCTCACCGCCTTCCTCCCGTATCTCTAAGCATCCTTTTCTTGGCTATTCACAAAAAAGGAGGAAATAGTTAGATCATTACTTATACCCACCCATGATGCCTAAATCTGTAATTGATTGAAAAACGACTTGGTTAAGAAACAGATTAGTCTTAAACATGTACTTACTATTTTCCTAACAGCAAATGTTTTGCACGATTCTAATCTCATGTTGTGAAGATTGGATAATTGTGTGAGTTATAGGATACAATAGTCGACAGACAGCTTAAGACCTAATACTTACTTTCAATATCCTGTAGGAGGACATCAAGTCTACAAAAAGTCAAAAATAAATAAGTATCAAACAATGTTTATCCCCTGATTCTTTATGGTTTCAAGTGATTCCTTGTATGCACTCAATTCGAATTCATAAAACTAATGTTTTTGGTCTTTCTACTAATTCAGCGTTATTGTAATATATCCAAATCCTTTCTTTTAAATAATTCCATCCATATAAGCTCGAATCCATGGAAAACATTAATATCCTTCATTAAGTATACCTTATCAGGGTTTAGTAGAACTTTGATGCCAGGAACACCTTTCTCCAAACCATTTTTGACCTGATCAGCTCTTACCTTGAATGACTTGCATTGCTTGCTAGAGAAAAGAAACAAATCGGTCAATAAGGATAATAAAAGAACTGCAAGTACACAACGATCTTGCTATTGCAGGGGGAATGGGGAAGCAAAACGTACACAATAAAAACTAAGGACTAAACGCTTAAGAAACAATCATCATAATCTTATTAAAAAAAAAAAAAAAAAGTTGGCGGACTGCACAAGGCTTTAACTAACATGGGATTTGGGGAGAGCAAGACATACGCAATAATAACACTGTTTCTAAACGAGGCTGTTTTTGCAATCAAAACCCACGACTACCAAGTCGCTTGGGCCACTCCATAACCATCAACACAGATTATCCTATTGCATAAATGATACATCCAACAAATAGTTTTCATTTTCCAAATGGGAGCAAAGGTTCCGTAAACTTTTATCCAGCAACGAAACTACTCCAACAATATAAAATGAAACAGCTGGATTGCGATACCACGACAATCCAACTCATAACTACTTTCACTTATTTCAGAATTGATAGAATCAAAAGCTCTCCCAAAGAATCTACAGACTCCTGCAGCGATGGTACTGCTAAATCAACAACTGCGTGCAGTTTAATGACCAAGAGACCCTAATTTCATCACCAGTTCATGCAGCGATGATACTAAGTTAAACCACATGTCCCTCGAATAGCTATTAAAACAGACAGTCAAAAGGCTTGCACACAGAGTAAATTAACAATTTTTCCACTAGACCCACCACCCCATCTATAAATCCTCCTTAGCTTTTAGCTAAATTAATCCAATCCTTGTTTCTTTTTGCAAATTAGAAGTCTATAGTAACCCCAACAAATTTCCTAAAGATTCCAAACCCTAGAACGAAAGGGGGTTAGGAAATCCAATCGAGCCTACCCCTAGTATGAATGTGTCAAAATTCTCTAAGCCAAAATCGTAATCTGAAGAAAGTAAATAATAAATAGTACAACAACAAGCACAATATACGAAATGACATTTTCGTGCGTATCCTAAAATTTTCTCGGCAACCAAACAGGACCAAAAAAAGATTGAGGGATAAAATTGCCTAACCAATGCTCAATCACAATGGTCCTCTTGTCCGACTCGTCGTCGTCAGCCTCCGTACCTTCTCCGTCGTCCTCCACTTTCGCTTTCCCTTTCTCCTCCTTGTTCTCCGCCTCGGCCTCCACTTTCTCCTTCCCTTTCTCCTCCTTGTTCTCCGCCTCGGCCTCCACTTTCTCCTTCCCTTTCTTCTTCTTGTTCTCGTTCTCCTCTTCGGCCTCCGTCTTGCTCTCGCCGGAGTTGTCCTCCTCTTCCTTCACAGCTTCCGCTTCTTCTGGCTCCACCTCTTCCTTCTTCGCCCGCCCTTTCTTCTTCTGAGCTTCCTTGGCCTTCTTCCTAGCCGGCGCCACGGGTCGTGGCTCAGCCGAGCTCCCACTCGGAGCCGGCCGAGCCATACTCCGAGTCACTCGCTGACCCGAGTCCTGAGCCACCAGCTGCTTTTCTTCTTGCTCAGTGGTCTTGCGTTTCCTCGGCGCCATTCCCACAAAGCCCAGAAACCCTAGCACGCTAACGGAGCTCCGAGATAGATAGAGAGAGAGAGAGAGGGAGATGAACCACTGCGTTTTAGGCTCTCTCACTAGCAACGAAGTGAGGAAACTGACTGAGTGACTCCCTCTGGCTCCGGGTGGTGCCGTTTTGTACTCCCTGGCTCGCAGATATTTTTTCATTTTCCCGCGCTTTTGCTGTTCGTGGATTTGAATAGACGGTGGGGATTGGTTTAGGGGTGCTGGATGAGTGTGGGCCGTCGATTGAAGAGCGAGTACGGAGTCGCAATGGGTGACTTCGAGATAGGAAATGACAAGGCCTTCGGCGGTCCAACCAAGTCCACACAATTTCTCCCCCTTTACGGACACGCTCATCAAGAAATTACTGTTTTATCTTAAAATTTGAGAATTGTTAATATCATTTCAAAAAACTCGTTCGACCATTCGAACTTTTCATAATTAAAAAGAAAAATATATTTGTTAAGAGTGTAAAATAAGATTTTTAAAGTACTAATAATAATTTTTAAAATTTATTACATTTTAGCCATTTTATCCAAACACGTCATTTGTAAGGCATCTTTTAGAAAGTTTTTATGATCTTTTGATATTAGTCTAATCGGATAAATAGTTTATATGGTGATAAGATAATCGGAAGATAGCCTTCGTAGTAAAAAAATTAGAATTTAAACCCTCATGGTGCTAGTCTGTTAGCAAATTTAGTTTAAAAGTAGTTTTTTCGTTAAATGTCTGTTAATTAAAGGGTAAACATGTACTTTAACTTGTGCACCTTCTTCTTCCTCTGCAGCTGCATCCAAGTTCAATGTCACGACTTTCTGTCAACGATTACAGCGAGATTTTCGAGAGCGTCTTAGAGCAATTCCACCCCTAAAGACTTTGCGCCAGCACCCAGCGCATTTATCCACTCAGTGAACAGTGATATACTTCAATGAACAGTAATAAGCCAAGAACATCTCCATCCCTAAAAAAAAAATAGCCTAGTCAATTTTATTAAAATATTATTATTATTTATTATAAAATAATAAAATAATAATTGTATTATATAAAAAAAAAAAAAGATAAAGTATTTCCACTAACCTGTACTCTTCCTAATTCCCAACCGGTTCTCCCTCTCTCTCTCTATTTTCTCTCCCTCTCTCTCTTTTCCAGCTCACTCCCGTGAGCTCTCCTTCTCATTCCTCTTCAAACCTTCAACAAATCAAACACAAAATATTATTTTTGTAATCCCTGGAGCTCAAGGAACCCAACCATGGCCTTGCATGCGGCATCGGTGAATGGTGCGAGATTCCACCATTGAAGCCGAGAGCTTGAGCTCTCAATCTCTAACCCAGGTGATGTTTCTATCACTGTATTGTGTTCTTGAGCTTTAAATCCTGTTGTGTTGCAATTTTTGTGGTTAATTTGAGGGCTTAATTCCCTGCATGTGATTCCGACAAAGGAAAACGGACAACTCCGACGAGTTCAAGGTCCAGTCTCGGTGAAATCTCTTGCATTTCACCTGGGTAAGTTCTCAATCCTATTCTTATGGTTTCTAACATATAAATCGTGTTGGAAACCTTTGTGTTGATGCAAACTTGCTGTCAGTGCATTTTTTTTCAGATTTTCCGTCGAACTCGGGCCATCATTTTCAGGCCATTTGCCTTCTCCCTCCGTCGCTCCATCCATCGCTGACATCACCACATCATCATATGGGCCGGTCCCAAGGTCTGTCAATTTTAGGCTGGCCTGGAGATCAGCTTGGGCTGGGTGCTAGGCAATCCCGTGGGCTGGAGAGACTTCTCTAGGTGCCAGGCCATTTTTTTTACTGTGTGCCGGCCTATCCCACCCCCGGTGGAAGTGCTCTTACTAAATCAAACCGTCACGAACCCATCTTCCTCATCTCTCCAATTCCTTCCCGCTCACGAACCCATCTTTCTCATCTCTCTGCTCCACTGCAATCGCCATTTCCATGTCCGTCGCCAGAACATTCCTGTTCATATGCTGCTCCGCGTGCAGCGGCCAAGGAATCATGGGAACCCCCGCAACCACTGCTTCCAAGACCGAGTTCCATCCGCAAAGCGTCACGAACCCACCAACCGATTCCTTCTTCAACACTACCACATGCGGCGCCCATGACTTCACTACCATCCCCTGTCTTTGGTCCTCTCCAAGAACCCTTCTGGCAAAACACCCTCCAAATCAAAGTCGTCTACTCCAATGACCTGCTTTGTTAGAACACACCTCACAAATAGTGGTACAAATAGTTGGTATAGCATTTTACAAAATAAATGGAGGGGGAGGGGTCACTTGCACAGAGCCCCATATCGGCAGAAGGGGAGAAAAACTAGGATTGGCACTGGCCTGCTCCTTCCCAACGCCCCCAAATCGAACCCACTCGTGTCGAAGAAGACCCATCAACATAGCCATCACCGGCCATGGCTGCGATCTTAGCTCGGAACCCACTCCAAGGACCTGCTTTGTTCGAAAATTTCGTTGCAATCGTCGACAGAAAGTCGAGACATCGAACTTGGATGCAGCTGCGGAGGAAGAAGAAGGTGCACAAGTTAAAGTACATGTTTACCCTTTAATTAACAGACATTTAACGGAAAATTTATTTTTGAACTAAATTTGCTAACGGACTATTACTACGAGGGTTTATATCCTAATTTTTTTACCACAAGGACTATCGTTCGATTACCTTGTCACCACATGAACCATTTATCCGATCAAGCCATATTTGGTCCTTGGCAAAGGTTTGAAGGTTGTCTTTTTCAATAAGTAGGTGATCATCGATCATTAATGTAAATTGAACTGACAATGCATATACCAATTGATTGAATGACTACAAATTTAAAAGTGATAGAATTCCATTATGATTTGTTTATTAATTTGTAATTTTTTTTTACAAGAAACAATAGCAATTTTCTATTAATAATGATGGCAATAACAATTACAAAGATTGTCATATGGGTACAATCTCCAATGACCAAATATTTGAGTTGGAGGTAATTCGTACAAAACAAATAGTGATTATAATAATTGGCTATCACAAAAGAACACACTAGTATAAACAACCTGGTACAAATTCGAAGGCAGAAACAACATACTTATTTTGGAGCACATGTACTGAGGTGATTTTGAAAAAAGTTGGTATAAAAAAAAGCTAGGAGCTGTTTTTGTGTTTGGTAAACATTCAGCTTCAGCTTTTTTTTCACAGTTTTAGGTGAAAAAAGCCAAAAACAAGAAGCTGCAAAACCCAGCTTTGAAAAATCGGCTTTTTTCACATCTGTTTTACATAAAAGTTTACCAAACACTATAATACTGTTTTTTTTTCAAAAGCACTTTTACAAAAAAGTTTACCAAACACTCTGCTGCTTTATTTTACAACCGTTTATTCTCACAGCACAGCAGAATCAGTTTTTTTTCAAAGCACAACAATACCAAACCAACCCGTAATGTCACCACCACACAAGCAGAGGCATGTTAAACGATAGCTGAGAAACGATGTCACATTAAAACCACTGCACACACACGGGGCTACATCTCGTAAGCCGAGACATTACTCGCTAAATGCGGTTCAAACGAGCTACACTGATTTGCATTAATTCGAGAAGCGAAATCCTCCAGTTGGATTGTCTCTAACGATTAGCCCATCTAAACCTGCAACATTACCACTTCGCAAGTGAGATCCGCCACAACCATGAGCATAGCAAGGCAAGGTCACCACAGA